>NW_028145486.1:2242500-2422500 GCF_977016875.1 Pavona decussata | reverse complement strand
ACATTTGGATTGTATTACCGTTTTCACAGTTTTCTCCAGTAAAGCCAATCTTGCAAACACACAGGTATTTCCTGTTGGTAAATCCCATGAGGCATTTTCCATTGTTCACGCAAGGATTACTGGAGCAAAGATTCTGAAAAGAAAGAATGATTTCAGATGGGGGAAGTTAACGCATAATTTATAGCTGCAATGTCAGCAGCCTAAAATGTCGTCTTAGGTACACTTTGTTAATAAGAACAGAGGTTACTGGTTCCGGTGAAACTTACATTGGAATCCCTATAAGCAATTGGCTAGTACTGAATTGCAAACCCTATATTTTGTCCCAGACATAAATATTTGGAAATTGTTTCAACTGTTTTTGAGAAGAGAACATTTGCACTCGTTGACCAGTATTGTCCGTACGGCACTATCACTTCTATCACTACGTTGAATCAAAATCATTTCCATCAACACTACACCAGCTTCACTATTTTTGTCGTCTTCGTCATCATCATCATCAACTCAAGTGCATGCATTGGTGGTGCAGAGTGCTTTCTTAAATGCCTCTTTTTTCTTTTTCCCAGACGGATAAGGGCCTAGGTATCTAACAGTATTAAGAAGGGAAAAATCAACTTTGCACAAATTCTATTTCTTGTATATATTGATTATCATCGTCGTCGTCGTTCAGCCATCTTTTCAAGTAGGAAACACTTATTTTTATATTGGTTTTTTTCTTTGTTGCTTTCTGTGACGAACCCAAATAGAACGTTGAGTTACTAGTTACAGGGCCCTGGAACTAGAGCAGTCTATTTCCGGTTTCAATAGTTAGTATCCCCAGGGCCCACTCGGATAATCACGTCGTGCTCGTTTAGTTTTCCATATTTCAGTGTCGGAGTTTCGATCGGAGTGTCAGAAATCGTCCCTTTCTGGAGTCCCACTGGGATATCTGACTTTTCTCCATTAAAAGCACACCAGTAAACCATCGTCTATCGATATCGTGCCTTTTTTGGTTGACACTTAGCTTCCCTGCGAACGCCACACTTTCGTATAAGAGATCCTTATACAGTGATTCTATGTGAATATAGAGATGTTTTACTTAGTATGATAGTATAAATATTCCTTGCTGTCTGTTTTATGTTACATATTAATTCCAATATTCAGAATGCTATCGGTGGATCATAAGTGAAATCAGACTCTCTGTGTTGAGTGAGAAGATTCAGATTCAGATTTTTTATTTATGTACTATTTCAATAGTTTACTACAAAAGGAAATTACGATACATCACAAAAGTAACATAAAGACAACATTAAACTACATAAGTCATCAAAGGTAAAATGTGCGCAGTGACCAAAGGAGCTTAGGCTTTCGAGTAACTGGAGTATAACGTGCAACTAAGTAAGTAGCACAAAACAAAAGACAAGAATATTAAGAGTGCATAAAAACCATCCTTCAATTTTTACATTAAAAATAGAAATGATAATAATAATAAGGGCAGAGAAATCAAATACTCATTGGGTATTTACAATTTCCTTGCAGTGATCGTTTGTGAAAATATGTTTAATTCACTTAGTAAGAATATTCATTATCATTATCTTCGTTGTGGTCGTCGTCGTTATCACCATCATCATCATCAACATTATCATCATCATCATCATCATCATCATCATCATCACCTGCATTATTACAATTACCATCAACACCAGAATCATCACATCGACAACACGGTCATCACCATGTTGATTATCCTCAACAAAGTCGTTACCATAACCACGTCATCAACATTGCCATCACCACTGTCATCATCATTGTCTTTTCGTTCATTATCATAACCAGCATTACTTACAACTATTACCATAATCAGTATTTCTATTGTTCATACCTCTATTCCTTTGTATGTCCAGTCGCGGCGTAGTTTTAAGTCTTGTGGATGCTGCACGTGGTCTGAGTTGCTTAATTCGCAAATAAATTTTTCGTTACTTGGTGGACCAATATTGACCGAGACACATTCACTCTCCAGAAGACATTGTTCTTCACATTGTCTGTGTATTCCGATGGAACGATTTAAAAATACGTGACCCTCTAGATAACGGCCGTTGTTCGGTGGATAAAACTTAATCCGTCGAATCTCTCCACAGTCACCTGTAAAAAAGTAAAAGAAATTTTCAAATAAAATATAATTTTTGAGTCGCAGCTTGAGTTTTTATTTCTTTTTGTATCTTTTTGCTCGGGCAACCGAGCTTACGAATGTGGTTCGCGCAGAAAATTTCTTTGCTTGTAATGCTCTAAATGAACTCGCTCAGATGTTTTTGGTCCTTTGCTTGTTTTGTCGAAGCGAAACGAACCGTCACCAAACTAAGCTTTCACGAAGCTGTCACGAAGCTTTCTCCACTTCTTTGTGTTCGCAGTCGAGCCCTGGAAGCCTTATACCATTTCCTAAAGTAGCATATTCGGGTGTTTTTTTTTTTTTTTTTTTTTGAAAAGTTAAGGTAGCCCTGAATCCCTCTGGTAGATTTTTTTGAACTTTGCAAACAGTTGTATCTAACCATGCTAACTACACTTCTATAACCAAAATGGGGGTCACCAAGGTCGTTTCTGAATTATAATTATTTCAAGGTGAGGGGAGTTTTTAACAGGTCAAATCGTTGCTATGGTAACCTATTATGTCAAGAAAATGAAATGTCATATCATTTTATACTAAATATACCAAATTTTATTCATACCAAATTTTATACCATTATTGTTGTACCAAGTGATAAAGAATGGATGTATTAATCTGTCCAAGCATAAGTGCTGGAAAGTGATGGAAACCAGTGGCAGCTGAACACATAATTCATCTAAATTGAGAACGTGACCAAGAGTAGCTCGACAAAAGAAAATGGAAAAAAAAACATAAAAAGAAAGTAAGTCAATCAGACTTTAAAAAACACGTTTAACAACCGCGCGATCTGGCTTGTTTCCCCTTACTTGTCTATAAATATCGAACGCGATAAATGTTTTTTAAGGGACACAGATAACAATATACCTTATTCGCTCTAAATGCTTATCACCCCTTCCAAACCACGTAGTATTTTCAGGGGAATCGATTCTTTGTTTTTCTTTTTTTTTTTTTTTTTTTTTTTTTGAAAGTATAGAATGCATACCAGCGTGAATATGACCAATTCAAAAAGACCCTGCTCCCTAGAGTGGCGATACATGGTCTGTAATGGGGCAACAAAAAAGCGAAGCCAATAAAGTATATTCCGTCAAGTTTTTGAGCAATTAATAGGAAGACAATTTTTTTCGCGTTCCTCTTAACGTCCTCTTGTGCTGGAATAATAATTATTTACTGTTCTGTACTTTCTAAATTGAAAAGGGGAATAAATTATTCATCTAAATTGAGAACGTGACCAAGAGTAGCTCGACAAAACAAAATGGAAAAAAAAAACATAAAAAGAAAGTAAGTCAATCAGACTTTAAAAAAACAGGTTTAACAACCGCGCGATCTGGCTTGTTTCCCCTTACTTGTCTGTAAATATCGAACGCGATAAATGTTTTTTAAGGGACACAGATAACAATACACCTTATTCCCTCTAAATGCTAATCGCCCCTTACAAACCATGTAGTATTCTCACGGGAATCGATTCTTTGTTTTTGTGGAAGTAAAAAATGCATACCAGCGTAAATATGACCAATTCTAAAAGACCCTGCTCCCTAGAGTAGCGTTTCATGGTCTTTAATGGGGCAACAAAACAGCGAAGCCAATAAAGTCTAATCCGTCATGTTTTTGAGCAATTAATAGAAAAGACAATTTTTTTCGCGTTCTTCTTAACGTCCACTTGTGCTGGAATAATAATTATTTACTGTTCTGAACTTTCTAAATTGAAAAGGGGAGATCGGTTTTCCACTGGCGATGCTTACAGCCGATCCTCCGTTCCGCTGTCAATTCGCCGGCTTCAGAGGCAAAAACTAGAACACGAATGCCCGATGGCTAGTAAACCGCATGCAATTAGACAGGAGTTCTCTTAAATATTTATCTTCATCTTCTACCACATATAACAGACGTTCAAACGCTCATCTAAGCAATGACTGTCATTCACCATCGGATTTCTACACAAACACTGTTTCACGCCTGTTTGCCTACTCGTCAAAATGGCATCGAAAACCGTGATAAGGCCTATTCTATGTCAAAGTGTTTTGCAATAACTTATAGCGAATAAATTTATATTAATCTCGAGACGCTTTCCATTTGTTGGTTTTTACTCCTTGTTCTCTTTCTCCTTTAAGCATAATTGTTTAACTATTTTACAACACTTTGATGCGCACCTTTAATGCAGTCTAGCCAAGCTCCCCAAACGACGCACAGGAGCAGCAAATCTAGAAGGGTGAAAGAACAACTCGCCATTCTTCAGTGAGCAAAAGTGAGATCACGTCCCAATAAGGATGTTCTAATCCACAGCCACTCTTTGCTAGCTTTGTATGTTTACATATTAAGTACATTAATTCAGATCTCACAGCAATTGAGCTAAAAACTGTCACTTAACTATTACCTTACCTACTTTATTATTATTAACAACAGTCATTTACATAAGGTCCATTTCCGCCGCAAATAGCAGGTGCTAGTCGAGGAGGGCGGAGATAAGGGGGACAGCAGTCAGTGATAAATTAGGTAAGTAACTAACATTTACAAAATCAACCACTTGCAACAAGTAAATTTAGCTGCGAAACTAAACTGAAAAGGTTTTCAGTATACTTTATAAATTAAACCGTGTGTCCGAACGCGTCTGGGAAGTTCAGTTTTAAATTTGTTGAAGCTATGTGCAGTTTTAACTGCACATAGCAAAAAACTGCCGAGGCTACCGAAATGTGCAGCTGCTAGGGGGAAAAACGACAGGTCCTTTTATAGACTGTCACTTAAGTGGCAGCTAACTTAACTTCCCTAACAAAATAATACCTGTTAAAATTACCAGGGCCATCAAAGTATGCAGTAAATGCAGTATTGTTTATCTTTGGATTATTCATTGTCGTAATTCCTCTTCTGACTTACACAGATATTTCTTTCCAATATCTTTTTATAACATAGCTAGTAAATTCGTGTAATCAAATTCAATTGTGCGCGCCTGCTTCAATGCCTCGAGAAGAAAAATTTCTCCGTGAGTGACTTCGGCATTTTGCATTTAAAAACGGGGAAAACTTCAGCAAAAAGTTTAACTAAACATGGCAACAAGCGTACCAGCTCATGAAGAACATCTGTCTTCTTTTTCTTCGGAATTGGAACTTTAAACTCCAGAAAAAATAAACGAAAGAAAAGGAAAAACGAGAACAAACCGGGCCCGCGTTATCATGTCTCACAAAACTATAATTTTCAGACGCCAATTTGGATTTCTCAGAGGGAAAACACACCTTTTCGAAACGATAAACTGAAAGAAAAACCGCTAAGGAATAATCGACAATTTCAACAGCGCAAATCCGATAATTAACAGCGAAGAAATTGTGCTTCAGGGACAAATTGTCGTTTTATCCAGCCAACGAGCTGAACCGGACATCTTAGATCTCATTATTTAGGCCACGGACTTTCTTGGTAATGTTCGAGTACTTGTGGGATCCCAATTCACAAGAAATTACAGGTTTGTACTTATATAATTTTGTAATTGACCGATTCTTCGTATTCCTAACAATATTTTGCGAAATATTTAAAAACTGTGCTCCGATGGTTCGATAAATTCGCTTCATGAATGGTATTGGACTTGCAGTTCCTTTAAATCGCTTGCGCGTTATCGTCTCGGATTAAAAATTGTACGCCTTTGCATCTTAAAACTAAGACTTATCTGAATAAACTTCTCATTTAGGAAAGCTTCAGTTGTCTATTTTTAATCATTTTCATTGATAAAACGTGGCAACTGCGTAAATCTTGCGTAAACAAACACATGTCCTCGCGAGCGGAAACTGAATTTTCCCTTCGTATTAAACGCGAGGATCATAAATTATTTTGAAGTTTGTATTTTGGAAAATTTTTAAATGGCAACCAGTGTATTTTATTCGATAATTAGAAACTTTAACTATTTTAGACCAAAGGGGCGTTACTTTTTTTACTCTGTAAGTTGTGTATTTTTACTGAAGATGGGGTTGTTTTTTACCACTTTGCTCATTGGGTGAATGCTTGGTAAAACGGTCGTGGGTCGTAAGTGGATGTCGTGGGTCGTGGGTGTGGGTAAAAGTCGTGGGTAAAAAATATTAAATAAATTGAAAGAGTTGCGAACAAACAGAGAAAAACAACAGAAACCCGAAGAAAGTATGCCAAACTTTCAAATTGACTTCCTTCAGCTTTTAAAGGAAGGGCAGCGACAAATGGCGAAGGACGAGTAAGCCGAGCAAGACGAACCATAGGGGGCCCACACAATGTGTATATATAGTAAATGCACTGGATTTACCGTTTGCTTCACCTATAGCGATATATCGCTAACTATGTATATAAATCAATGATAAATAAACGTTGAATTACCTTATCTGTGGTATATATTCGTCCTTTTACCTCAAAAGCGGTTTTTTGAGCGATTTTGAAGAAGTTTGAGTTCGCTTTTGACTGTTCCATATACAGCTATTTCAATTAACGTTGTCGGATTACAATCAAGCTAAGAGACAAGACCGCAATGTTTTGTGGGATTATTTTTTATGAATAATTTGATCAAAATCATCCCTGCACGTGCAGGTCATTGTACTGCTAATTACAACCTATTGTTTTCTCCAGGCATGACTGATTTTGATAAATTTATTCATAAAAATCCCACGTAAACTTTCGGTCTTGTCTTTTAGCTTCAAGCTTTGAACCGACAACGTTAATTGAAATAGCTGTATAAGCGGTGAGGGTAAAAGGAGGAATGAGTTTGCGGAATGGAATGTGGAATGACGTGCGGAATTGCATAATTATGCAAAATACGAATTGCGGAATGACATAATTATGCGAGATACGATTTATGCATAATGACTCACAGAAATACATTAAACTGAAAAAGCGCGCTTTTTTTGGGCGCCAATTTGCAAATACAGCCTTTTTGTAACCATTCAACCGAAGAATACATCACAAAAACCCAAACGATGGTATCTTCGAATTCAAACTTTTTTCCTTCGATTCTCATCGCATAGCCGTTGATGCAACATAGCAGCTCGTGGACTTTTATCGTTCGCGAGTGAACACAAGATTTGTAATACATTTGCATTAAAGAGGCTTGTTTATTAACGTAACCTGGTTTCCATTCCACACGAGTCGTCCGCCATTGCGGGAGATGTATACAACTCAATCGAAGGCTGGTTAAACTTGACATGTTTCAAGCTTTCACAGCGCCTCGCAGGAAAAAGACGTGAGTAAAGAACCGCCTCTGTTTATTTTTGAAACGATTTATGTCACTTGTCGAGGATTTATCTGGTTATGACGAATGTGTTGTGGTTCGGTCATGCTCACAGCCAAACACACACACACGCAAAAAATAAATAAATAAATGAAAACGAAAATTAAAATTTAACCGCAATCTATACCGATTTTGACGTGTAGATTTCGGTTTTTTATTTTCGAAGGAAGGATCTTGATGTAACAAATTTTCAAGTCCAACATTTTATAAGAAACTATATCTAAGCAATTCGGGAAAGGTTTCCGCACAGCCCCATACATTGTTTATCCATGCACAACTGTCACACTAACCCACTTCCAAAAACGACGAGCGTGAAAACAGAGTGTGAGTCGCAAAATGTATTGATAATTATGCATGGGGCTGTGCAGATATCTTGACGCAACTCGTACTAAAAATACTGTAAGAGACTAATGTCACTTGAAGCCTCAGTAATTAATACCATACCGTAATTCTTATCTACTTTATTTTCTTTTTCTTTTTTTTTATTTTAAAGAATCGATATAAGCTTGTATTGTACTGGTTATCCCATACCATGAAATCCCGGTTTTAAGTCCCCCTCCCCTGCTAATAAATCGCCTCGATTTTTGGGCCATCTATTTGTAAACGAAAATTTTCACCGAAAAAAAGCCGAGTAAAAACACCTCAAAATATTGAGTAAAACGTTGAATCCACAATGACTAAAAATGATGAGTAAACTGAAGTATGAATGTTGAGTAAAATCCTTTCAATGGTGTGAGTAGAAAGTACTAATGCGTGAGTAAAATAACTCACACATGAGTAAACTTTACTACATACATTGAGTAAAAGCACAAGTGTTGAGTAAAACGTACTCAACATTGTGAGTAGAAATTACTCAGGTGAGAGTAAAATAACTCACTTTTGAGTAGAATTCACTCGAAATAACGAGTGTAAGCACTTGAGCCAATTGAATCCACAATGACTCATTATTTTGAGTAAACTGACAGTTTACTCAAAATAATGAGTAAAATGAACTCAATATACGGTTTTAAGACAACTCACAAAATTGCATCCTGGTGTACTCTTTTAATGATTAAACGTGACTCATAGTTAAGAGTAAAATTATCCTCACATCACTATCTGAATAGCAAAATTTTTCATTTAACCTTAACCTTGTTAACAAACTTGAATAAAATTAATCTTGATATATATACACACGTATAATCTTTATATTATAGTATTTTAAAACTTGCTTTTTACAATAAGAGTATAGCCTGTTTACTGTTACATGTATATATTTCAAATGGGAAATGTGTCATTTATAACTATAATGAACAACAAAACCAACAAGCATCAAACATAAGCATACGATTTAAAGCCAAATGAAAACAGGACTTCACTAACATAAGCAAGTGTTTCCACTTGACATAAAACGTTGTTGAGCCTATGCTTACCCTTATGTAATAAATAGCTGGTGAAAACCAGGGTTAATGTTTAAAAGTCTTCTGAAATGCAAAAGTCAAGAGTACAAATGTCTCTGTATTCCATTATGTCAAAACGAAAAATGGCTTGCCTTTCAGGAGCACTATATAATATTGAGGGTGCTTTAGTGCAAATTTAGTGTATTCATGGTGCCACTGAGGGCGTGCAAGCAATGCAAAACAAAACTTTGATTATCACAAATTGAAGTACCTTTCTCTGCAGATAAGTTTGGCTCTATTATAAAACAAATAAACAAGCCATAGCTGTGCTTTGTTCTGTTTTAAGGCACAGAAGTAGGGAGAAACATTTGTCACTCGTTGTTTCACCCTTCACGTCTTTCATGCTCTCGTCTATTCCTTAAATGCTTAATTTATAACCGCAGAGAGAAGCACTGCATGGAAAAAGTCCACATGCAAGGAGATGACTGATAGTTTGTCAAAGTGTAACTTCTTGCACGCATAAAGCTGACCTGGTTCAATTTTTAGATCAATAAAGCTTCAGTATGTGGCAAAAGACAAAAGTTAAGTAGCATGTCATATCTGGGCCCTGCTAGACCACTGTTGTCAGTTACAGTATATGGACAATTAGCTACACTTTGACAAACTGTCAATTTCATTAACGAACGTGATGACAGAAGCCGGTAGCTTCTTGCCATCATGAATTTGCAAATACAAAAAAATGTTTTTTAACCCAGCAGGGTAATTAAACATGAAAACATAATAGCAGCTTAGTAACCCAAGAGTTGCCTTGACAAGGCTGCTAGTAAATAAACATAGTAGCTGCTTATCAGCAGCCAAATGCAGCTCTTGATCATGTGAATCCAGGCGGCCCTTCAATATGATAAATGGGAAAGGCTCCTCCCTGTCCAGAGCAACCTGTTTGGCGGTCATGTCACTTTAGTCCTATAACACAAACAAAATTAACAGTGATAAGTTATTTCTAATGTGTACCAAGATGACTACATGTAGTTCTTAATGACCACACTTGATACAGTTGTACATCATAGAGAGATACTACTAGTACAACTGGTAGAACATTAACTGACTGGTATGGCATTACAGTACAGTGGAACTGTAAACCACTGGCGTGCTACCGTGTGCTACAATATAGTGTAATGGAACAGTTGCTGGGTGATACAGTATAGTGTAGTGTCGCGGAACAGTGATTTAGCGGTACAATATACATGTAGTGAGGTGAAAAAGTGATAAACAATGGTCAAGTGGTGTGATGTGGTGTAGAGGAACAGTGGGTGAGTGGTATGATATTGTGAGGTGGGAAAGCCATGGAACAGTGGCCAGCAGAACAGGAAACACTGGCACATGTGCAATATTTACAGTGTGATGGAACAGCCACTGAGTGGCATGATAATAGCCCATTTTCAGTTGTTGTTCATTGACCTGGCCTTTCAGTGAAAGGCTGGTTTTGATACAAACCTCTTTGTCTTTCTCACGTAAATGTTGAGTAGTTAGCATAAGGACAACACAATTTACATGAGAAAAGCAGTGAAGTCCAAATCAAAAACAAGGTCACCGCCAGCCTTGTTTCCATTCATAGACCAGGTCACTGAGCATGCAATTATAAAATAGGCTATTATACAGCAGTGGCTCAGTGGTACATGTACAATACAGAAAAGGACTCTATCATGGGAGAACTGCTACATATCAAGTGAATTACATATAATTATGGAGTAATTAATGTTAATTTCAAGGTGACACACTTTTCTGAATGATTCACAAACTAATGGTTCTTTATTACTAAAGAATAAAGACACAAACACAATTCTCCTAAGAATCCCCCCCCCCCTCCAAAACGAATAAACAATAATAATAATAAAGTATAATGCAAAAAAGTGCATAAAAGGCATTTACCTGATGCTGGCAGGTATCCTCATCTGACTCCCGAATTGAAGAGGCTGAGGACAGGCTGTGTTCACTGAAGTTTTTCCTTCTGGCATACTCTTTAACCTTAAGCCACATTATAACAAAGTTCTCTTCAATAATTAATTTGCATACATGTACTACATTACTGATTTATTTACACAACGGACACAACAATTACAAAACGGACAGTGCAATCAATAAGGATATGGAGTATAATTCATGTATGCATACATACATAACCTAAATAAACATGGGCTCAAGCTGCACTGGAAGATTCAAGTAATTAAATACCAGTCAAGAAATGCATGTACCGTTAATTGCTTCATGATCAATGCCTGCTTGTCAAACATCAGCTTTAAATATTGCTTGATGCAAACATTACACACAATCCTCAGTAAGAGATTAATCGTAAATTGCCAAACTTTCCCTCACTCAGAATTGAATTACATCAGCTTCCAAATTCATCATTTTGCTTTGAATATCCTCTAGAAAAGTGATGGAAGAATGCTCTTATAGTAATTGCTTGATTTCCTTTTCATACATGCAGTCGTCTCAGACTGACGCATATGCAATATACTGTATCACTTTTATACATTGCATTTGGTTACAAGTAAAATCACTCCTACTCTGTAAGTGTGAAACAATTTCTTCCTGTTGCCTGTCTTTTGCCTACTTTTCTCAAGCATTTTTTCAAAGTTGCTTGCCCAATCTTCTCTTGTTTCTGACTCTTTTCCCAATTTTGCCTTGAACATCAAAAGTGAAACTTGTTTTCATCACTTCAAAGAAAGCACTAAAAAACAATTTCTTGTTGTTGTTGTGTTTTTGTCAACCACTTGTTACCACCTGTCACTTCTCATGTTCCAAGTAATGAGCGGTTTTAAAATCATATTTAATCCACTCAACTTTGGAGCTAGTAAAAAGCGGGAAATCCACTTTACATAACTATGGAAGACCACAACATGAAGAAATGGCAGATAACAACAGTGGCTCTATAAAACTCTTTGCAATCATATTCTGGAGTAGACCTACAGTACATGTAAAAGTTAATTGGCATTCCAAATGTCACAGTAAAGGAAAGTTGAAATCTGTAAGAGTTTCTCATGAAGCTCATTATATTCAAGTTACTAGCGTTTCCATAATGATGCCTCTCTATTGGAAAAAAAAAAAAAACAGTGAGCAAATAGACAGGTAACAAGAAAAACAAATTGATTTATGGATTGTATGGTTTTGGCCTACATGTATGTTTTGAGTAACAGGAAAATAATTGTTCTTGTTTGGTTGGTTGTTTGCTTTGTTTTTGTTTTTTTTTAGTTTTAATGTTGAGAAATAGTTTGGCTTGAACATCCAGTGGGAGGCATGAGGGTTACATGTCTCCTCATTCACGCAGAACAGTGCATCTCCATCAGTTAACTAGCTCATTGGTTTGTAAAAACACACAACATGTAAAAATTAATTTTAAAAGCTTTAGAACTTGAAAAGGACACAAAGACAAAAAATATTATCTTCACTTAATGCAGGGTTTTCTTTTTTGGCCGGCAACTGGTGATTTTTGCCGTCTGTGAACAGTTCAGTCGCTGGCAATTGCGCAATAAAGAATCCTTGCTGTCATTAATTTTTTGGTCCTAAAACAAAATAATGGTCTAATGCACCCACTATTCTCCACCTGCTTCTCCCCAGTCGACTGCAACTTCATTTGAAAAGGAAAACCCTGTAATGATAACTAGTTTTATTTCCTACACAAAAAGAGTCGGTTGTTGCTTTAGCTGATATCAAATAAACTAAATCAAACCAGAATAATGAACTTCACTTTGTATATCATGTGCGTCAATACTGTATAATAAACTTTCAGAAGCCTACATGTAGTGTATCTGCATGAACAGGAATTTTCTGGATGACCATTGCTATAGGTAACTTATAAAAAAATATCATGTAGTGCTGGTGACTACTGGGAGTTATGAAACCAAAAAAATGGAGCAGATAAACAATGACTGCCACATTTGTGGACTTAGCTTGCCAAGAAGCATTTCGAGTTTTGCAACTAGAGCTGCAGTCCTAAGTCCCGCCAACAGCCAAGTTGAATATCTGCATGTATACATGCACATAAAAACAGAATATAAGGAGATTAAAATACTTCCTACAGTGTAGCTGTCCCATTTATTTATTCTGTCATTCAGGAATGGGTGCCACTCTTAAGATAATCTGTAAACTCATCAATAATCTAATATTAAAGCCTAATTCAAATGTAAACCAAGATCACGTACAGTGTACAAGTAAAATCACTCCTATTTTGTAAGTGTAAAACAATTCCTTTTCTGTTGCCTGTCTTTTGCCCACTCTTCTAAATCAATTTTTTTTAATTAGTTGCCAGCCCATTTTCTCTTGTTTCTGCCAATATGCTCTCTGAGATCATTTTATTGCTGACTCTTTTCCCAATTTTGCCTTGAACATCAAAAGTGAAACTTGTTTTCATCACTTCAAAGAAAGCACAAAAAAACAATTTCTTATTGTTGTTGTGTTTTTGCCAATCACTTGTTACCACCTGTCACTTCTCATGTTCCAAGTAATGAGCGGTTTTAAAATCATATTTAATCCACTCAACTTTGGAGCTAGTAAAAAGCGGGAAATCCACTTTACATAACTATGGAAGACCACAACATGAAGAAATGGCAGATAACAACAGTGGCTCTATAAAACTCTTTGCAATCATATTCTGGAGTAGACCTACAGTACATGTAAAAGTTAATTGGCAATCCAAGTGTCACAGTAAAGGAAAGGTGAAATCTGTAAGAGTGTCATATGAAGCTCATTATATTCAAGTTACTAGTGTTTCCATATAATGATGCCTCTTTATTAAAGAAAAAAAAAAACAGTGGGCAAATAGACAGGTAACAAGGAAAAAACAATAAACTGATTTACAAATTACAGTATATGATCTTGGCAAAATGTCTTGAGTAACAGGAGATTGTTTTTAACAATAGGTGGTAGGCATGAGGGTTAAGCGTCTCGTCATTCATGTAAAACAGTTAACTACTGTAGCTCGTTGTTTTGTAAAAACACACAGAACATGTAAATATTATAGCTTTAGAACTTCAAAAGAACGCTAAGACAAATCTTCTGCCGTTGCTTTAGCTGATATCAAATAAACAAAATCAAACCAGAATAATGAACTTCACTTTGTATATCACGTCCGACAATAAAGTATAATAAACTTTCAGAAGCGTATAATGTATCTGTTGTAGTTCAATTTAATCCTTGGTTCAATTTTTATTTTTTTGGTTCTTGTGTATGGTAATGTATGATAATTAATGAATACAAAACAATTTATTAAAAGGAAAATAAAAACTGAACCCAGGATAAAATCGAACCACAACATATCTACATGTATCTATAAGTAACTTATAAACAATATCAAGTAGTGCTGGTAACTACTGGGAGTCATGAAACCTAAAAAATGGGGCAGATAAAAAACGACTGCCACATTTGGGGACTTAGCTTGCCAAGAAGCATTTCGTGTCTTGTCACCAGCTGTACTCTTCACTAGGGCTGCAGTAGCCTGCGTAGCTGGCGGTATTGTAGGCGTGCGCGAAATAAAGTTTTGGCGGCGGAGCCGCTAGAAGCGAGCGGCGAAGCCGCGAGAAATACGGTATTTCAAAGCCCCCCTCCCCATTCTCCTCGCGGCTCCGCCGCCAAAACTTTATTTCGCGCGCGCCTACAATACCGCCAGCTACGCAGGCTAGGGCTGCAGTCCTGAGCCCCACAAACAGCTGAGTTGAACATCTACATTAAAACAAAATATAGGGAGATTAAACTGTTTTCTGGCTGTCCCTTTTATTCGTTCTGTCCTTCAGGAACGGGTGTCACTCTTAAAATAATCTGCAAACTCATCAAGAACCTCAGTCAAATACTGTATAATCAAGATCACGTACAAACAGCACAACCGTAAGTCTACTAAATCAATAATTCACGAGGGAAAGGAGTCAAGAATGGTCTTAAAACAATTTAAATCAGCAAATCTACTGTTTAACACTAGAGAATTGTGCTATGAAAATGTTGTAGAGATCAGGAAAATCGAGAACGCTACGCGCTGCCCGACGCGCTAATCTGAAAGCTTAAATTTCGAGTAGGCCGCTTGACCTAAAATCGTAATTTTTGACGCCAATCGTTCAACAAAATAAATATCACTTGCTTTTAACTAAAGCTTACCTGTTTAAAGACAGAATTCATCCACATGTTCTTGTTCTGAGTCATAAATTCAAGCTAAAACTGAACGACATAAGTATGAAAACCCGCTAGAATCGCTCCCGCCAGAATTAACGATCGAAACGATCGAAAAGAGAGTGCGCACCAGAACAACTGCTGACCAAAACGGCTCATTCATTCCCAGTCTGTCCCAGTCTCTCGTGAAATCCAAGACCTTTCGACTAAGCAGAACTTTAGCGACTCACAATAATTTTCTCTTTTACAAACCTTTCGTTAACACTGTCATAAATACACACGGAACCTGCACACGGACTAGTTTTGTTTTCTTCAGCAATAGCGGTTCTTAAGATTGATTTCAAAAAGGGGTATGATGTATTTACTAAGTTCTACATCCCGGTCTCCAGCCACTAAATTTGCCCTTATATAATTACCCTTCAATTCATGGGATTTGCCTTCGGTAGTAATGAACTGAACTTCTCTGCGCTCTTTGAATAGCCAACTGCTCGGCTTTCTGATGGTAGCTGGGAATCTTTCGGAAAATATCTTGCTTTGGTTTGAAATGATTTTTTTCTTGATGCACATGCACACGCCCCCATTTGCTAACTTAGTTTAAAATGTAACCGTAAAACAGATTTTTAACATCAAGTTTTCTTCAACAACAATCTTCAAAAGGAATTCGCAGTGATCAAGAATTTCATAGCCTCACGAGCTCTTAAGACACTTATTCGGTACTAATTAACACTGAAGTTTACACATTTACACAAATTCAGGTAAATATACATACATATGGGGTTTTGATTCCTTGCAGAGTTTTGTTACATAGAGGCAGTGTAACAAAACACCAACAAGGTGTTGTGCATTATCTCGTTTATACCTATTTGGTGTTACTTAACCCTAAATTGGTGTATTTTTCCAATTACACTCGTCTAGTGTTGTGGCAAAACGAATATGGTGTAAATTTATACTACCCTCAGTGTCACCATAAAACCCTCACTTTTTCTGTGAAGAGATGAGCATGAGCTGTGAGGCCCAGTTAGCCAGATTTTGGCTACGGCTGATGCAGAGTTCCCCGAAAAATATGACAGAAGCTATTTGACAGTCAACTGATTTACGAGTAGAAGGTATTTGAAGAAATCGTCTTTATCGCTAGTAAAAATTGTCAAAGTGACAGTTAATGTGTTGTTTTAGAATTGGTACCTCTTAGGGGTGATAAAAATTGGGGGCCACACCCACAAAACAGGATCATGGAACCTCTTTAAAAGGTTTTTTTTATTTTTCAAAATTTCTGACGACCACCCCCGTCACTTTTATATGGGACTCTCTCCCCCTCCCCCCCCCCCCCACGGCAAATTACTCTTAACCCTAGACATGCCGCGGGACGATTTAATCGGCCCAATGACAAACTAATTGGCCTTTTCATTTTAGTTCAGCTGTTAAGCAAGTGTAAGAGTAAAATGACTGAAAATGATTTAGTCTTGGCTGAGTAGTTTCTACTCAACTATAAGAGTAAAAATACTCCTCATAGAATTTACTCAACATTAAGAGTAAATTCTACTAACTCTTTCGAGTTATTTATTTTACTCAAATCGGGAGTAACTTTACTCAAAATACTGAGTAAAATTACTAGTTTACTCTAAAAAAAGAGTAAGTTTTACTCAATTGAAAAATGGCTTTTTTTGCTGTGTAACACCCCTTGCCCCCTTGCCCCTAAAAAAGCCGGTGACATTTCCTTTTTACGTATCCCCACCCGTAACCGGAATTTTACGGTATTATGGTCTGTGCCTCATTACAAGAGCCTGTGAAGTTTTCGTAGACTCAACCTATTTTTGACTTTTTTGGTTTTCCTTGTTTTATCTGATTGGTGAGTATCACAGGTCTCGCAGAGGTAAACCCATAAATGGTTGGATTGCTCAGTAGCTCAACAACAGTAACTCAAGTAGCTCTACAAACATGTAATGTAACCACACTTACACCCCAGGGGAAGGGGGACTCTTACATAAAACTGAAGGGACAAGCCGTCAAAAATGTTGAACAGAATGTTCCAAATTGTAGCAGACTCTCTTGGCATAGGTGTGGCCCCAATGTAGTTTCCTTAAGGGTTACCAAAACAAAATATTGAAATAATCAAGCAGTTTCCTCATTGCACAGAACAAAAAAGCTTTCCTTTGAGGTTTGGAAAACAGAGATTTAGATTTCCACCGCAATGGTACAAAACTGCACATTTTCAACCCCTGTCAGGGACAAGCATTTTTACATCGCCCTAAAATTGACCTCCCATTTCCCCTTGGGGTGTAGAGCAATAATAACTAACTGTTCACATGGAGTTAACGTTTGGCAACAACAACAACAAGCAAGAGAGGATCAAAAGTATGAATTCTCCATACATGTTCCGATACTTACCCAGCTGTTCACTATTTATGCCTCTTTTTTAGGTCAACCATACAACCAGAGTTTTTTTTTTGTTTACGTACACAGAATTTTTTAAAAATTAATTTTTATGATTCTTGATGACTGACCTAAAAATAAACCAAGGGGAATCGTCATCATTCCAATAAGTCATGTATGACCATTACAGAATTGAGCCCACACATATACTTGATCCTCTCTTATGACAACCAAAACTATATCCACCATAACTTTAGCTGGTAATTCTTGTTGTTATAGCAGTTTCCATGTCCACATATATAACGCTTGTAATATGAAAACTCTACAAACAGTATCTTCATTTAACATAAAGTTTGAAGATACTTAAGCATAATAAAAACAAGGCTGTTTTCACGCCAAACAATGAGTTGTTCATTACATAATTAGTTATGTAATGTAATTTGAAAACAACTCAACAAACTTATCGTTTTCAAAGTGATGTTGTAATGTTCTTGCTTACAGTTTGTAAAATGTCAAAAAAAAAAAATGATTTAATGTGGAACCTAGCCAGTTGTGCATGGATAAATAATGTATGGGGCTGTGCGGAAATCTTTCCCGAATTGCTTAGATATAGTTTCTTATAAAATGTTGGACTTGAAAATTTGTTACATCAAGATCCTTCCTTCGAAAATAAAAAACCGAAATCTACACGTCAAAATACGGGGAAAGAGTTTTGCGGTATAGATTGCGGTTAAATTTTAATTTTCGTTTTCATTTATTTATTTATTTTTTGCGTGTCAGTGTGTTTGGCTGTGTATGATAAATTGATTAATATAAAACGTAAAACAACGGAAATGAGCATGACCGAACCACAACACATTCGTCATAACCAGATAAATCCTTGACAAGTGACATAAATCGTTTCAAAAATAAACAGAGGCGGTTCTTTACTCACGTCTTTTTCCTGCGAGGCGCTGTGAAAGCTTGAAACATGTCAGGTTTAACCAGCCTTCGATTGAATTGTATACATCTCCCGCTATGGCGGACGACTCGTGTGGAATGGAAACCAGGTCACGTAAATAAACAAGCCTCTTTAATGCAAATGTATTACAAAATCTTGTGTTCACTCGCGAACGATGAAAGTCCACGAGCTGCTATGTTGCATCAACGGCCATGCGATGAGAATCGAAGGAAAAAAGTTTGAATTCGAGGATACCATAGTTTGCGTTTTTGTGATGTATTCTTCGGTTGAATGGTTACAAAAAGGCTGTATTTGCAAATTGGCGCCCAAAAAAGGCGCGCTTTTTCAGTTTAATGTATTTCTGTGAGTCATTACGCATAAATCGTATTTCGCATAATTATGCCATTCCGCACGTCATTCCACATTCCATTCCACAAACTCATTCCTTCTTTTACCCTCACCAATATATAAGAAGGAGAAGGGAGGAATCAAAGTTTTGAAAGGGTTCCAGCAACGGAGCGATTTTTCCCCAAAAAAAACGCATCGCTCCGCTTTTTAACTTCACAGCATAAAGGTCAAAAGATTCACGATTCTTCTCGTACCTTCCAATCGAAAATCCATCCAAACGGCCCGGAGCTAGTCCTGGAAGAAAATCAAAATCCCACAGTATTCGAGCGACTGGAATGCGTGGCAAGATCCATACGTGCCAGCCACAAACCGTCCCGCTGATTGCCCCATTCTGATTGGACAATTGTCTAACTTTGATTTCTCCCTTCTCCTTCTTATATATGGAACAGTCAACAGCGAACTCAAAGTCCCTCAAAATCGCTCAAAAAACCGCTTTTGAGGTAAAAGGACCAATATATACCACAGATAAGGTAATTCAACGTTTATTTATCATTGATTTATATACATAGTTCGCGATATATCGCTATAGGTGAAGCAAACGGTAAATCCAGTGCATTTACTATATAATAACAATCGGCTACACAGACACATTGTGTGGGCCCCCTTAATGGACGAACCGGGCTCGAGTTAAGAATTGGACGTTTTTATTTCCTCTGAAAAGTCTGAAAACACGGTGAAGAAGACAAATTACGAATAGAAAAAATTTGAAACATTTTCTAAGGAGCAGAGCAATGGAAGCTGCTTGGATTTTTTTTTTTTTTAAAGATGTCCGTAAACAAAATGGTGGCGAGTACGAGCCAGACAGCCTTTCAAGTTTTCAAAGAAGCATTCAGCGTCGCCTGAAAGAATTAAAGCTGTCTTTCAACATCCTTAAAGACGAAGAGTTTTGTCGTTCCAGAGAAGTATTGGCCGTCAAAAGAAAAAATCTTGTGAAACAAGGGCGTGGAAACAAGCGAAACGCTTGCCGTGAATTGACAAGCGAAGAAGAAGAAAAGTTGTTTGAGAGCGGTGCTTTTGGTTGCCGGCCATAATCCCGAAGCGCTCCGGCGCTCATTATGGTGATTCTTTTCACTCCACTTTGGATTCAGAGCCAGGGACGAAAGCCGGAAACTTTGCTGGGGCGATTTGGAGCTGCAAATTAATCCTGAAACAGGCAGAGAAATCTTGGTTTGGCGGTCATTCTTCGCGTCGGCAACCATCGGATCAATTTCAAACTGCGTATTTAAGCTTACTGTTCACCCGCAAGATCCAAGAAAATGTAGGGAAGCGACCAAGGCTGGATGACAGCAGCTAGAAAAACTTTCCCCCTGTATTTCCTTCACATTTGTTATTATTCAATTCACATTTTGACATGTGCTGTAGAAAACACCGCCTTTTAGTTTTCAAGTAAACAAATATTTTGAGTGCTGTAAGTTCCTCACTTAGTTTGCCAGCAGTTTTCGTCGGATAATTCCTTCTTCAAGTGTTTACAAAAAACTATTTCGAAGACTATTTTCTTGTAAGTATTCATGTTGTTCATGTGAATTAAACTTGTGAAACTGTAGGTTTTCAGTTGTACACTTGATTTTTGCAATGGTTGTATCGTGTGCAAGCAGCCAGTAAGATTAATATAGCAATAGAGTTGATGTTCGCAGGCGTAAATATGTTTTTGGCCCGACTCAGGCTCAGGCTAAAATGAGTTCTGAGAAGGGCGAAAAACATATTTGCGCCTAAGAACATCAACTCTATTACTATTATAATAATTTCAAAGGGCATTCAGAAAAAGGAATCAAAGACAGTACAATGTAAAGCGATCGCGATATTTTCTGTGAACGCTGCCGGAATCGCGTCGGCGTTTATTTTATTGTACAAAAGCTTTCGTTGTCACTGGAACGTAAAACTTTGGCAGAACACCGCAAATATTGTCAAAAGAATCTTTGCTTCTAAGTTTTCAAAAGGAAGATAACAGAATTTTGTAAACAGCGAAGAAATAGTCTCTTACGACTGTAAAATTAATTGTGCAAATACTGAGCTGGTTTCGCTCAAAGAAGACAAAGTTACATTCACCTCACCTCCGGCCGTGGAGCTACTACAGGCATTATTTCCGCCATCGCCCACGAGTTTCTGTAGTACAGTCCTCTTCATCTAGCTCAGACGACTGAGAATTTGCTTCTTCGTTAGGTTTTCCATCGATTTTGTAGCTCAAAACAATCTCTTTGCAGATGGCGGAGTTGGCAGCGCTTCCAGTCAAACAAACAAGAAAACGGCGCGAACAGTTGAATGGCTTCCAGTTCTGATTGGCTGGCTACGTTTTTTCTTCTTTCTTATTGGCTCAGAGCAGCGGGCTAAAATATATTTTAGCGAATTTTAGCCCGCTGAATTCTCCATTTTAGCCCGCAAAATGCGCGGCAATGCCGCAATGCCCAATGCCCGATGAAATTATTATAATTCGTGTTGTGGGATTTGACGCATGCCAATCATTCGTGGCAGTTGACCGTTCCGTTTGACTTCAACTAGTTTCCTTTGCCGCGCACCGGATTAGCCTCAGAGATATAATAAATATCTTACTAACCTCGTTTTCTCGGTCCATAGTGTAAGTTACGGATCCTCGTTTTTCCCCACCTTTGATTTATGGCCCGAGCGCATAATTTTTATAAATCAAAAGGGAAAAAACTCGGTCCGTAACTTGCAGTACGGACCTCGAACTCGGTTAGTAAGAGGTAAAAACCCGTAATGTCGTCTCAAACTCGAATTTAGTTTATAATAACTTACTACGAATAAATTCATGTTAATCTCGAGGCGCCTTCTATTTGTTGGTTTTTACTCCTCATTTTTTTTCTTCCTTAAACATTAGTTTACTATTTTACAACATTTTGATGCGTACCTTTAATGCAGTGGAGCCTAGCTCCCCAAAGGATGCACATTAGCAGCAAATCTAGGAGGGTGAAAGAACAGCTCGCCATTCTTCGGTGATCAAAAGTGAGATCACGTCCCAATGAGGATGTTCTAAGCCACAGCCACCCTTTGCTAGCTTTGTATGTTTACATGAGTACAACACATTAATTCAGATCTCACAGCAATTGAGCTAAAAACCGTCACTTAACTATTACTTTACTTAACAACAGTCATTTACATAAGGTCCATTTCCGCCCGCAAATAGCAGGTGCTAGTCGAGGACGGCGGAGATAAGGGGTACAGTAGTCAGTGATAAATAAGGTAAATAAATAACATTTACAGAATCAAACAACTTGTAACAAGTTGTTTGAGCTGCGAAACTAAACTAGAAAGGGTTTCAGTATACTTTATAAATTAAACTGGGTGTCCTAACGCGTCTGGGAAGTTCAGTTTTAAATTTGTTGAAGCTATGTGCAGTTAAAACTGCCAGGGCTACCAAAATGTGCAGCTGCTAGGGGGAAAAATGACAGGTTATTTTTTAGACTGTCACTTAAGTGGCAGCTAACTTTAAACTTCCCGCAAAAAATAATGCCAGTTTAAATTGCCAGGGCTATCAAAGTGTGCAGTAAATGCAGTATTGTTTATCTTTGGATTCTTCATTGTCGTAATTCCTCTTCTGACTTACACAGCACAGCTCATGAAGAAGATCTGCCTTTTTTTTTCTCTGGGATTGCAGTTTTAAACTCCAGGGCCGGGTTGTTCGAAAGCCGATTAACACTTATCCATGATTAGAAGTTAATCGGCGCTTTCATCGCGCTCGTTTAAAATGGTTTTGAAGGCTAATTTCGAGCTAAAAGTAAAGAAAAGTCTAAGTAAAAACTGAGGACCAAAAATCTTTTCGAAGAATCTTTGTTGATTAGCAATCAAATTCGAGTCAAATTTTGCGTTAATCCAGGATTAGCTTAATCGGCTTTCGAACAACTGGGCCCAGAAAAAAAAAAACGAAAGAAAAGGAAAAAAGAGAACACGCCGGGCCCGTGTTATCATGTCTTGCAAAACTATAATTTTCAGACGCCAATTTGGATTTCTCAGAGGGAAAACACACTTTTTCGAAACAATAAACTGAAAGAAAAACCGCTAAGGAATAATCGACAATTTCAACAGCGCAAATCCGATAATTAACGGCGAAGAAATTGTGCTTCAGGGACAAATTGTCGTTTTACCCAGCCAACGAGCTACCGGACATCTTAGATCTCATTATTTAGGCCACGGACTTTCTTGGTAATGTTTGAGTACTTGTGGGATTCCAATTCACAAGAAATTACAGGTTTCATTGTGAATTTGTACCTATATACTTTCCTAATTGACCGATTCCTCGGATTCTTAACAATATTTTGCGAAATATTTAAAAACTGTGCTCCGATGGATCGATAAATTCGCTTCATGAATGGACTTGCAGTTCCTTTAAATCGCTTGCGCGTTATCGTCTCGGCTTAAAAATTGTACGCCTTTGCATCTTAAAACAAAAACTTATCTCAATAAATTTTTCTTTTAGCAAAGCTTCAGTTGTCCATTTTCTTTCTATTTTCATTGATAAAACGTGGCAACAGTGTAAATCTTGCGTAAACAAACAAACATGTCCTCGCGAGCGGAAACTGAATTCTTCCTTCGTAATGCGAGGATCATAAATTATTTTCAAGTTTGTTTTTTGGAAAATTTTGAAATGGTAACCAGTGTATTTTATTCGATAATTAGAAACTTTAGACCAGGGGGTGTTGCTTTTTTACCCTGTAAGTTGTGAATTTTTACTGAACATGGGGTTGTTTTTTAGCACTTTGCACATTGGATGAATGCTTGGTAAAACCTCTGGTCAACCTAGAATCAACGGGTTAAACTACCGTTCATGAATCAACTGTGCTTTTATCGAGATATGGAGCACTTGCGAAGTTTGGAGAGCACTCAAGAAGCTAGAGTTGCTCTCGGCTACGCCTCGGGCAACTCTTACGCATCTTTCGCATCTTTCGTGCACTTCAAACTTCTCGCGTGCTTCATATCTCAATGAACGCGCGCTGACGCATGAACCAACTGTTAATTAAACTAGATGAGCTTTCCTGTTTATAAAGCAGCCAATACCAGCACACCAAGGACTCGAGATACGAGATAGAGTAATGTATAGTAAGTGGAGTCGAGAGCAAATGCAGTTGTTAAAGTATCTGACAGACGGCTGTAAGGTTATCAGATGCCCATATCAAAATTCGCATCCACGTAACTGAAGAGTAAAAGCCAAAATATAATCCTGTTAAGTGTTCTACGGGAAAAAAACAATATTTGAACTCGCTTCTCGCCTTCGCTTTCAAGTAGAGCTGTGCGAGATTTTTAGGCCCAACCGCACTAATCAGCTTGTTAAGGCTTTCACGCACCGTTTCAATTGTTGCCATTGAAAAGAACAAAAAGACAAACAATACAGATAAATAACATGGCATATTTATCATCAACTGACGTGGGGAATAATCATTATTTTGACAGCAGCTTCTGGCGTAAGTTCCAAATTCAAACAGACAGGCCAAGGGTGTTTGCTCAGCATGTTATTCGTTTCATCTAGGTATCCAAATAAAAAAAACCTTCCTTTCCGGTTTATTTTTCCAAACAATTCTTTTTTGAATTTCCTAATTCAATTTTACTTGGGTTCACACTAAAGACTAAAGTGCACTTGAAGTGCGCTTAGGTTTTTGCCAAAAACAAGGGAGTCTTACTTGGCACTTCAATTGCACCTGCGAATTATCGGCAGCATCCGGGCATAGACGTTCAAAAGGAATAAACCGCATTTACCGCAAGGCAAAAGGTTGGTATGCTGTAGGCGAAAGAGTTTCTCTTTGAGGAATCCGCAACGTTATTACCAGCGTCAAAACGAAAACATTGGCGTTGTACTTTGAACTGTTAGTGGATTTGTTGATAATCTTGCATTGGTGTTAATCTATTCAATGAAAGGAAAATCTTGTTATTGGTGTCTTTCTAGCTAAGCGCATGCTACGTTTTCGAGTTGTGCGGAAAAGAAATTTTGTGAATGAATGAATAACTTCATTTAAACACAGGCATCTCATCAGGACTTAAAAACACTATTTCTATATTACATGTAAACTAATACTACTAGAATACATTAAAATTATCATTGAAAAACCTATTTAGACAAGGAGCCTGCTTTACATAAGTGCCGTGTAGATAGATTTTTAGAAGTGTTGTGTGTAGCCAGCCCTGAAGGCCCCAAGAGAATTTGCCTACCACGGCTCAATAGGAAGGCTATTCCAAATAACTGCTTCAGAGTAACTGAAACTATTTTTCATAAAATTTGTACTGATGGGGAAGAAGAATAGTAAGCGTGCGTGCCGCGCGATTTTGGAGTATATTTTGGAGTATATTGAAGAGTATCAAATGGAACAAAAGCCGGCCCTAGAATGCTATACCACACCAATGCCAGTAGCAATCTTTTTGCACAAAAAAACTGAAATGAACTGAGCCGTCCTCATCCTTCTGGGAATTTATAGTTCCGTCTAAACTGAACGCTACGTATTGTGAAAAAAATCTCCCTAACCCACTAGCAGTAGGTCCACTAGCGCTTGCCGCCAAATCCCGCTATCACGATAATTTGACCGAGGAATGATTGACGATAAAGCAAGTGGCTTGCTATGTTCTGATTGGATAAGGGTTCTGGAATGTTGAAGCCTCACCTGAGACCGCAAGTTGGCTCTTTGAAGTGAATGGATAAACGGTTTGGAAAAGAGACAGTTTTAATTGCCAGGGCTATCGAGATTAGGCTTTTGTACATTATGCTAGCATTTTTTCGAGCATTTTAGGGACCGTTCATTTTTTATCACCATGGGTGGGCTGGTGGGATTTGGTTAATTGCCACTACGAAACTGTATGACCCCCCCTAGCATGCAATTTTTTTCCACATGGCCCCTTCCCCCCCCCCCCCCAAGGAGAAACTATTTTTTTTCTGATGACTCCCTCCCCCCCCCCCCCCCCATTCCCGCCCTACCAGAAACAAATCATACTCCTAACTTTAACAAAACGCTTATGTACTGTTTATATCAAAGATAAACGTAATTGTTACTGTGATTTCTTTACAGTACTATTAAAAAGTTACCGTTCTCTGCTTAGGTAAAGATTTCTCTTGTTTAAAAAGAACGTTTTATAGATAGCAACACGTTTACGGCAACGGCAAACCCTAAATTTCCATTTAGATTCTCAAAGGAACTATAAAAATTAATCACGCAAATGGTTAACGTGAAATTACTCCCCTTCGAGTAGAAACAATTAATACGCGTACAGATCTGACTAACAAAATATGGATCGAAGCATACCAATCAACGATTACGAGTCATATTAAACAGAAAAAAATAGCGGACACACAGATAATCATATTAAAGTACTGCTATTAAAAATGACAGTTACAAGCTTTTCTGAAGATGGCCTACGGCTCAGATTTACCGTCAACTGAAGTCACCAACAACAGTTCTATTATTAAAATACTACTGAGTCTACTGATACTCCTGGGTTCAAATAATTTACTAATCAACAGTCTTTATAAAAGTGAGTACTATTAAACAGAACATTAAACAATGTATTGATATAGTTCTGAGTACAACCACTTTGTAGAGAACTACTCCCCCACGGATGATTCAATAGTGAGACTGTTACGTTTTTATATTAATTTGAACTTGTACAAACATAGGTGTGAGCTTCAGTTTATATTCGTTATTGCTTTTCCAACAGATATGCTTTATTTCCTCAGTTGTTGTTAATATAAAATGCAGATTTCGACCTCAGTATGTAAAACAAATTAAAAGTTGTTAGGAAAATCGTATTAAATAAAATTGTAATAATATTCAATTTCTTCATCTGTTTCTGTGTTGAGCCACTTTCAATTTCCCCTACTAGCCAATTATTGCTGGTGACCCCCCCCCCCCCCTCTTTCACTCAATTTTTTTGGTAGCCCCCCCCCCTTTAGTGCCATTTTTTTCTCGTTCCCCCCCCCCCCCACCCCCATGCTCATAAAAAATGAAATAGTGAAGCAAAGACATTAAGCATTATTCGAGTATTTTAGTGGCATTTTCCCGGAAAATTGATTCTTTTTTCAGAGAAAATTATTTTTTTTTTTAAGAGAAAGTGAAGACTTGCACTCGAAATTCAAAAAAATTTCAAATGCCTCCCAAATACAGCCGAGTGGAGACTGAGGAGGCGGCCATGTTTGTTCTCGCTGTGACCCTGTGTTCAGTGTGTTACCTTTTTTTGATAGTGTCAGCGTTAACACCCTGTTAAAACCTCTGTATAATGAGCATTATCCGAGCATTTTAGTGACCATTTTGAGGTAGACCAAGCATTTTAGTGGGAAAACGGAGCATTAAGGTGGAGCATTTTAGTGGGGAAACAAAAGCATAATGTACAAAAGCCTAAACGAAGTGTGCAGTAAATGTACTATTGCCGTTTATCTTTGAATTTTTCGTTGTGGTAATTCCTCTACTGATTTACACGAATATTGCTTTCCAATATTGTTTTAAATTAAGCTTTCTTGTTCATAAAACAGTGATTGATACCAGCATACCCAGGACGCGAGATACGAGATAGAATACAAATTTTAAAATGTAGTACGTGGAGAGTATCTGACAGAAAGCTGTAGCATGCTGTAAACTATCAAATGTCCATTTCGAAATTTGCGGCATCTACTTAACTCAGTGAAGAGTGCAAGAAAAAATTAGATGCTGTTACATGTTCCGCGGAGAATAAAAACAATGTTTGAACTCGATTTTTGTATTCCATTTTTAAGCAGAGCTAGCTGTGTGGTTTTTTCAGGCCCAATCGCACCAATTAGTCTAATTTGTCAAGGCTTTTCGCGCCATAGGTTGCCTTTGAAAAAAAACAAAATGTTGATTCGGCGGAGCGCAATTTCAAAACGGATCACACACAATATAAAGATAAATAAAATGGCATCAATTTTCATCAGCAATATCGTGGGGGACAACCATTGTTTTGGCAGCAGCCTGTTTCAAATTCAAACAACCGGGCCGTGAGAGGACCAAGACCGTGTTTACTAACTCAGCCAATGTTATTCGTTTCCGCATCTAGGCAAACTTTCGTTTCCCTTTAAATTTCCCGACCAATCCTTTTTTCACTTGTTTGTTTAAGAAAATGAAATTCCTAATTCGATGCGTGTTCCTGCGTCGGGTATATCTAAGCTTTGTATAAATCTCACAGTGATTAGGACATCTTTCGTTTGGCCCATTTCAGTTAACGATTTCAACAACTGCTTCAATACTCTATCAATATTTGTTGTTAACCGGATGTTGAAATCATCAGTTTGTACAGGACCGTAAACAGTGTAAATGGGCTTGAAAGTGCCTTCCAAGAACAATTCTGTTCATAAGTTGGTTTAAATGTTGATTTGACACCGCTCAGGAAAACATTTCAAGTCGTTTCAACATCTGGTAAAATGCAATTTTTAAGAAAATGTCGAAAAAAAAAAAAGATGAAGCGTTTCGCCATCTACTAAAATGGTATCAACATTTTTATTGTTTAATGTCGAGGAAAATAGATGATGATCGTTGAACGATCGAAACATGTCTTGTTACAAACTCAAGGTGGTTGTCCATTTTTAAAGAAATAATTTTTTAAATGAAACCTCCAAATCGCTTTTCATAGCGAGCTAGTGAGCTGCAAAGTTTTAATACAAGATAAAATATGTCAACAGTCGCGGTCAAGGACATCACATTTGTGAAAGGACCGATAAGCAGTATCGAGAGAGGTTTATGTCTAGTTCGCTGTAGTTACAGTCAAAACCAAGTTTTGTTGCGACTGGGTTCCGCCATCGTATGCGTTTTTAAGCTGAGCCGCGGAGTCGCGCTAGTCTGAGATCGATAGAGTCGTTAGGAAAACACATAGACAGATCAAATAACGAGCACAACAATCAACTTTATTGCCATTTTCTGTAACTTTTATATAAAATTACGTGTCCAATAATCATTGTTTGGCAGCAGGTTCTGTTGCGAGTTCTAAAAATTTAGAAAGGAAAATGTTGCGTTTTCCATCTCACCACGGATTCTGAATTTTGCTTGTCAAAAAGTTTAAAATGATTCATTTTCTTTTCCTTTTTCTTGGTCTTCGCGGGTATTTCCGCGCGATCTAAAAGCGAAAAACCCACAAAACTCCAGGGAAACCTTGCTACGCAGGTTCAATTATACATATATCTTATTCGATGGTTTTACATAAAATACGCGCGGATATTTTGCGAGAAATACGAGCAATGAGCAAAATGTCCGAGCGTATTATATGTAAAACCATCGAATATTATTCTACTACAAAAAGAGTTTCTTATTTTTGGCTTCTCTTTTCTGATAAGAGTGTTAAAATACACCCGGCATTAACTGTCTATCAACACAGAAAGCCAGTGAAGTGTCTTTGCCCGTATTCGCCCTGTTGTAAACAGGTCAAACCGGGACACTGCAGTGTATTAGGGTCTTATATTTTGCGCGTTCTCTTGACCTTATTTGGTGGAATGAAATAATAGTAGAATAATAAATACAGTTATTTTATTTAACGGTGTCAAAATTTTAAGGCTCAAGCTCACGCGACAAGACCAGAATTTAGAATGGATAGCTGTAAATCACTCGTCACTAATGGCACGTACATTAAGGTATAACATCAAAATTACACTACAGTGGTTTCTTCTTTACAATTAAAATTCTTTCTTTACAATAGTCACGTAACCTTTCGAATTCAGGGAGAAAAAAACGATTTGGTCATCAACGCGTTCGTTTAGTGGAGGGTTCACTGTAACTGAAATGAAACTAGACATTCATTCACTGAGATACGAACGGTAGGCTGGCTTTTCGGCCATCTTAAGTCACCAAGAGGCGGCACTCTTCCGGCAGTAGTGTCCTGTCATATGGGTGCAATTTTCTTTCCTTTAGTCCTCTGAGTTCGATCAGTGCGAAAGTAACGCGTCTTTCAACGGAGTTGAGTAAGCGTCGTTTTTTTTCGAGATGCCTTGACACAATACAAAGGATCCCAGTGCCTATTCTGGACTTAACCAGAAATGCTGTGCGAAATTTGAGTACGTTCCGGTAGCGGATTTGCCAATAGAGGCACCTATAGAATTTCCTACTGATCTGGAATAAATGGCTCCAGCATTTCGGATCATACCTGATTCCGCTGCTGGAATGCCCATTGGGTTGGCAACGTCTGAATAGAAATCAACTGAATCCGCAAGATCGCTTAAAAATTCCTCTGTTTCGGCCAGAACCTCTTCGTGAAATTCGTTTGCCCGCTTGTAATCAACAGAGTCGTCTAAAGGATTTCCCTGAAGATCATAATCACAAACTACCTGATGATGTTTTTCGCTGTTAATTTCCAACACCTCCCTTTTGCACTCGCGTTCTTCAGTGTCTTTCCCAAGTGCTGAAAAAAATTCGTGCTAAATTGTCAAGGTTGGTGGCAATGAGAGACGTTTGGCCAAAAAGACTGCGCGCAATCTCCAATCCCTTTTTGTGCATTTCAAGTGCTTCAGAGTATTTTCCAAGTCGGTAGCAAACAACGCCCAGATTGTTATAACTTGCGGAGACATCACTATGTTTTACTTCGAAGATCTTTCTTCGAATTTTCAGTGCATTTTCGTGTAATTCTTTAGCTTGATCGTACTGTTCATTTCTACAGGCTACGAGTGCTAAATTGTTGTAACTTGCAGCTACATCACAATGTTCCTCGCCAAAAATACTTCTTCGAATTGCTAGTGCTTTTTCATGGAATTTTTTTGCTTGTTTGTACTCTTTAACATTGTACAATGCAATACCTAAATTGTTGTAGCTTGCAGCAACATCACCATGTTTCTCGCCAAAAGCCTTTTCTCGGATATCGAGGGCCTTCATGTGAAATTCTTTAGCTTTCTTGTGCTTCCCCATGTCATTATAAACAAGCCCCAGGTGGCTATAGCTCGTTGCTACCACTGAGAACATTGTCTGTTCGTTTCATGTTTATGCAAATGTCGATTGCCTTTTCAAGGGATTTTTCAGCTTGGTCATGTTGCCCAATTGTTCTATATACTCTTCCGAGGCTGTTATAGTTTGTCATTAACATGCTCAGTTTGTCTTCACCTTGAATTTCGTCTAAAATTTTGATTGCTTTTTCATGGTATGGAATCGATCGTGCTGGTTGAGACTGCATTGAAAGTACCTTTCCATATACTGTAAAAACGTACGCTGCCACCGAATTCTCCTGCACTTTGCCCCACTCGTCTTTAACTAGGTCCAACGCAAAACCGCTAAAAAAACCTTGCGCGTGAAAAATGGGAAAGTTTGCAGCAGATATCGGCTGTGGAACAAAGCCACCGAATGACGGCTCGACGAGGAATGAATCGTATCAAGTTACCTTCTGGTCCAGAACTGCAACTTGGGTTCTCAAGTAGGGCTTTGCAGTGCGACACAATTGTCCTTAATTGTGTATAGGTATACTCATCGTGTGATGAAAGGGAAATTTCTTTATCTATTAAAGAATTAAAAATCCTTATGGCTGCGGCAGTGGCTTCCAATGTCTCCGTAAATTGTTCAGGATCAAAACGGTTCATTTTCTGGAGAACTTCGTGCACTATGTCATGAACCCTTATGTTCATAAGTGCCTGGTTTTTTCCGTCGCATGAACAGAGAATGAAAGACGATTTTAAGATCTCTCGCTCTAACCAGCTCCTCAGTTATCCCCGTCCTAATGCACACAAAATCCACGGCAGCTTGAATTGGAAGAGATTCTGAAGCACATAATTTCAGAAAGGAGAATGTTTCAAGAAGGACTGCATCGGTCTCAAACGTCCGGTTCAATGCTACTGCAATTGCGGTCGTCATTGTTTTCGAATAACAAAGGCTACCCTCTGCGAGAGGTCCTTCTGTCGCCGCTCGTCTGCCCTTTTGTAATGTTTCCAGGTAATTTGTCCAATTGTAACTGGGAGAGCCATTTCTGACCATGGTTTGGACGTAGAATGCCGCAGCTGCTAACGCTAGTGGTTGGTACTCCAAAACCTCAGCAACCTCGCCGATCTGTTCTTGATTGGCAATGTTCGAAACTTGTCTTAACAGCTCAACTGCATCACTTTGCACCATTCTCTCGCTTAATGACTCGTGGTAAGTATACGGACCATTGAAAGGAAAGGAATTGGTGTCTTGAGTCGTGACCAACACCTGACCGTTACCCCACTCTCTGTTGCCATTTTCTGGCACATAACCATGGACCAAGGACAAGTCAACAACGTTATCGACGATTATCAACCAGTCGTTGAAAGTTCTAGTCTTGGACATGACGAACAGTTTCAGATGCTGGAGAGTCTCCTTTGGCCTCTCAGACTTCGCGATAGCTAAGTTTGTCAAAGCATATTCTGTAATTCCGAGCTGCTTTGCAAGAGCAAGGTACGAGTCAACCAGTGTTTCAAGGCTCTCTGCATCCAGGGTGGCAACAAATACTAGCCCACTGGGGCCTCTTTGACGCCATCTTCTTTTGAAGAACTCTTTCCCCAGTTGACGAGCAAGTTGACTTTTTCCACATCCAGGGATTCCTGATAAATAAATCGTGCTGATACGTCCGCTGCTTACGTCTTTAAGCTCTTTCATTTTCTCCATGATCCTTGTGACATCTTTCCCACGTATGATGATCTCATGAGAAGGCTTGAAAGTGAGGTTACAAAATGACTCAACTTTCGAGTTAATCTCCTCTTTGAGGGCTTCAGCTCGTTCTTTTTGCGTCTGTATTACATTTCGAGCGTCCTGTAAATCAGACTTCGCCTTGATCAATTCATCGTTAAGATTATCAACCTGTACCTTCATCCTGTTGACCTCTGCCGTTGGAAAGGTGGTCTGATTCTTAACCTCTTCGATCTCGCTACACGGAAGACGCAAACGACTGAATGCAAACAGGACTCTGTCTACATAATTCCTAAAGTCGGTTTCACTAAGCTCAGCCTCACTAATGTGTGCAATGTCGTTTCTCACCTGGCGGAGATCGTCCACAGCATTTTGGATGACCGGACTTAGGGACGCACTAATGCTATCTGAGTAGAGGATGGCGAAAAACAGACAACTGCAGTCCCATTCCGCCGTATTTCCATTCAATATTGTTGAGAGAAATCGCGCATTCTTTCTGTGACTTTTTGGAGATTCGTTCCTGTAAAAGTCTAAGCCATTCTTTGGAGTATCTTTCCGCTCTCCATGCCAACGTGTCTTGTAAGTGTTGTAACGGAAATCCCATTCCCGTTTGAAGATTTTTCGTAATCCTTCCGGAACCAGATTAAAGGCAATGTAGCATATTCGAAAGTAGTTCAATTGTTCTCCTTTGTACTCCATTTTTAAAATTCTGTATAGAATGAAAATATTTTTAACCTTTGCGTTAGAAGAAAGCTTGATTCCCAAAAGTCACCACTCTTCTGAATAGTAAAAGGTAACTTTATTTTAGCGCGGGTTCGCGAGGCTTTTCAAGTCCCTAGCAATACTGATATCAGGTGTAATTTGGAGAAAGCATTGTTCCTCTTCCGCCCACGATTCATCGCACTAGTTGTGCGACAGGAGTGAGCTGAGAGCTGAAGAACATATTGAACTGAACACAAGTTTCAAGAGTTTCGGTTTTCAGTTGGAACGTAAGTATACCTTTGTCGATGACTAATAAAATACATCTTTTTTCTTTTTTTCTTTTATCATGTCATCACATTTTTTTCAGTGCGCAAATGCCAATCCGACGACATTCAAATTCTAACACTATACGCATGATGAAAAAAAATGTGATGTTATGTTTTTAGCCTAGATGAAGATGATATATGTATTTTCCGCTTAGTGAAACAGGCATATTCCAAAAAAGAAAATCCAAGTTATCCCAACAGGAGTCAAACCCTAGCATTACTAGTTTGGATGCCCTGGTTCATGTGAGAAACATCCTAGACACATACTAGAATTTGAATGTCCATGAGGGGCATGTGCGCATTAACGGAAAATGAAATACTTGTGTCTTTAGCCTGGTGAACAAATTATAGATGTATTTTTTAGTCGCTGGCACAGGCAGAACGGAAAAAGGTCTCAACAGGAGTCGAACCTATGCAGGATGCCTGTCGCTTGCTCCCAGGAGTCAATCTAGAGTCCGCGTTCTATTAGACCTGTGGTCAAAAACACCCGCTGGACAAGGGTAACGAGGACTCTGGGAACGAGATTGCCCAGGAGTCTCCGGAGAATTCTCGACCCCAGAACTCTTCTCTTTTGCGCGTGACTGACGTAGGCAAGCCGAAAGGCTCTGGTGTCACGAATGTCTCCGGAGCACAGTGGTAGAGCTTACGCATTTGGATTGGTGGGAGGAAGGCTATTGGTTCGACTTCTGTTAAGCCCGAATTGGGATTTTTTTTCGCAAGTAGTTCTGTGTCCCTAACTGATAATTGAAAATACATCTTTCTCGTAACCATGCCATCACATTTCCAACTTGTTAAAGGTCGCTAAACACAAGGGGACAAGTCTTGTTACAGGGACTTCTCTCGAAGACTTTTCCTATCATGTGAACTACCCATTTCTGTCAAAACATCAAGACTCAAGACGAAAGTTTTTTCCCTAAGTCTTGTCCCACAAATTCAAACGGGTTTGAATTCTTTGTCCCTTCGTGTAAACTGCGCACGTACTGTTCTTGGGACAGGGGCTGTGACCAGTTCTGACCCATTAACTCTATAACGGACATGTCCCCTCGTGTATGAGGACCTATATGCGTTGTGGGATGAAAAATGAGCACCAACTCTACTTGGCATCCACGCAGACATTTGCTATGTAAACAAAATAATAAGAGTAAACACTTCAAGTACAGAATCCTACTTAGCAACTTTAATACTTATCGTTAAGCTGCATCGGAAAAAAAACTGCTGATCGTTTTCACCGATGTGCCATCATGAGCCGGCCTCTGACAGTAGCCTCACTTCTAGATGAATTCTGACAGGTTAACGTGTTTTTCCATCTGTGACATTTCGGCACCAGTCCTGTACAGTGATAGCTACAGGCTGTCTAAACTGTGGCGAGCGGCCAATAAATTAAACTAATGCCGTTCAACGATATGTGGGGCATGGGCTACTCCACAATTGTGTATATTGGAAAGATAAACCTGCAGTACGTAGTGGAAGGTAGCCTCGGTTGCTCATCCTTCCAACGAAACAGAAGAGCAAAGCGTACACTACCGCTGTTTAACACCTCTAAATACCAAAGGAGATCGCCCAATATTTTTAAACAGTCCGTATGCTCTCAAGAAGTTTTCATTAAAAATCTATAACTATATAAGCCATGTGCGCGTCACGTGTCTTTAATTAAAAAGTGATTCACGCTATATTTAATTTGGAAACTATAAACTTGGCAAGTCAGACTTAGTAGGGGGTCGCATCCTAGCGCGCGGGCTGTCCTTCCATTGTCCACGAAGTCAGGAAAAAAATGTTATTTGTCTTCTTTACGTTCTCTGCGGGTAATCCATAAATTAAGGGATTAAGAGTCAGCATTCGTGATGCATACTTCGATTATTCGTTAAATAGCAAATATTCGCGTCAAATATGGTACACTTGTTATGTTAAAAAATCTAACATGACTCACTTTCCGTCCCACAAGGCATTGAATTGCAACAAGTAACACGTCATGGACTTTGCCGTTCCCAGTTTGAATAACAAAAGATCGAAGAAACTCAAGAAAGCCAAAATTATTAAAATCGCTCCTGCTCAAATAAAACGACTTCAACGGTAGCTAAAGTTGACAGGAACAACCGTAATGTAGAGGAGGCAAATAAAAATAAGTACAATAGCTCACCGTGTTTCACACGTCACGTATGTTTCTCGTCAAGAGGAATCCAGCCGACCCTGATCTTTCTCGAGATTCACTGACTTCTTGATAACGAACTGAAACGTAATTTTTAAGGCTGATCTTTCTCGCGATTCACTGACTTCTTGATGACGAACTGAAACGTAATTTTTAAGGCAGTAGATAAAATGACATCCTGCGAACTCCGTTAATAGAAAAGTTTTAAACAGTTAAAAAAAAAAGTAAATTATTCTTCAATGTCTTTGAACAGAGCGGAAAGCGAGCACAGTAAAGTAAACAGTGGCTGATCCCGAGTGTCGCATGAAATTCTGGGCGTCGTTTAAAGATCACAACAACGCTGAATAATCAAATTTGTAAGAATTTAAATAGATAAGGAAATACTGAGTGACAAATTAATACGTTATGGAAGAAACCAGAGTAAGTTTATTCCAAACTGAACAGTTTTGTAAACTGATGACGATGATAAATCCAAAATGTATTCATTACCCTTCAGTCTTAGCAGATTCTCAGAGTATTGAAATCAGCTAATCTACACAACAAAACCCCCAAACTGGTTAAGTATAGCCTCTTAATTACCTGTCTTTCATTTGAAAATGATGAACGGGGACGTCCAAATGCTCTTGGGCTTGAGAAACGCTTCGTGGTTGATTGTCGTACTAGAACATGGCTTTCATAAGCTACTAGTTTCGAACGCGGAAGTCGTTTATTGCGTGACTGTAAACCATACCATAAATATTTTTGCAAATCTCCGCTCTTGGGCACTCACGCGCCTACTACCACGCGGTAATATCCAAAATGGCGGTGGGTCCTCAAGGCACTCCGCAGGATAAATAAAATGATAAAAATTAATGATACCTTAATTTAAATGTGCAAATTGGGGGCACTGTGATTATTGTCAACGGTCTGTCTCGGGAGACAAGGGTCAGTGCGCCATGGGTTGGTCTATGAGAGAGCTTACATTGTCTACTATAGCTGTGTAACCCAACCCCGGAAGGGCACATTTTTCCACGGTTTCTGTGATTAAAGGCGGGTGTCAGCTGCATACGTAATGGCCAACTCACTCACAAGGACCAGGAACAAGACCTGTTTTTAAGAAAATCATTTCGAAAAGTGGGAAGAAATTGTTAACTTTGATCGCAAATGCTAGGAATGAGGAGGAAAGGAACAAAGAAAGAATGGACAGAAATGAAAAAATAAAAACTTTTGAAATCACTAATATGTGACCTGTTTCCAGCCGTTGCAGCTACTTTTAATTTATCTCTCACGAGTTAATAATAAAATGTAGGACACGCTACTGAGAGGTTGAATATATAAGTAACTAAAAAGGTTTTGTATAAACACGTAGGCTGCCAGGTAAAGGTTAACTAACCAAGGAAAAAATTTTTTTTCAGGTTTTCTTTTCGCAACTGCTTAATTTGCGTAGTAACTGCGAGGATCTTTCTTCTATCTGAATAACACTATGCGGGTGGCTAGGATGGAAGTCGCTAAAAATTAATATAGTTAGTTCTTTCTTAGAGAAAATCCCTTCATATTTTCTTTCCGGTTTTCTCAGAGCAATTTCATGTTAGCAAAAAGGTTTTTCGCCAAAACATTCGAGCAGTTTTTACCAAAATACAGCTAAATAGCCATGACAGTGCTCCTGTAAGCCAGGAACCACTAAGATTGCTGAAAGTTGCAATATGCAATGCATTGCACTAAGATATTCCCGAGATCTCGGGAATCGCTGTCCTCAGAATCGTGGCCGAGTATCAGGCACGAACCTTGAGACTAAATCAAATTATCATGCATTCATTTACAACTTAAGTATTTGGCTCAATTTTAGCAGGGCTCTTATTTTCTCTGAGGAGGTTATTAGTTACAATTCATGGCAGGAAGGGGAAAAATAAATGCCACAAGGAGAGTCTGTAAGGAGTCGCTGACCTATTCTCAGGCAAACCACCTTTCCCCTCAAACAAAATTGAATTATCTGATCCCCGCATTTCTCGTGTGAATCGCTTACCAACAGAAACAAAGAGAGCCTGATCTCAGGTTGACTTTACTAGAACAGCTGACAAATCATAACCTATGACCTCGTCCTTTTTATGGGGAGTGCCTACCCGTTCTTGCTGATCCATCCCTTGACTCCAAGGTTTGGCCAATTCGACTCTGCGCTCATTGCCTCGGTGTATATGAAGACGACTTTTCCCCAGCACAACTTAAGGAAGATTAAAAAACCTGATTCCAACATATCCTATTGTGGTTATCAATTCGCGAAAAAGATTTTAAAAACCGTGAGATTTGTAGGTCATAAAGCAACACTGAGAGTTGACATATTACGTTAGCACATCTGTCTTAATAAAAGAAACGAAGCAGATGTCACGGTTTTCAAACATCCCAAGACTAATTAACCCTTTCACTCCCAGAAGTGATCAAAATGTAATTTCTCCTGAAGTTATCATACATTGTCAACCAGGAAGGTGACGAGAATAAAGAAAATCATCAACTGGGTGATATTGTTTGATGTAACACCAAATTCTCTGAACTAAATTTAAAAGAAATGTATGTCAGTCAGCCAGGAGAATTATCATTCAGATCATGGGAGTGAAAGGGTTGATTGATAAATGTCACCACAAACAGTTCTCCTCAAGGCCACACTCACCTTGAAAGCCCAAAAAGATTAAAAGCGCCCACCTCCACCCCCTCCCAACAAAAAACATTTGTGTACTAGCCCAGCGTGAAGTAAGAGGAGCGTCCGTTGTATTTCAAAAATTGGTTTTAGATACGGTAGTCAGTGAACTTTTGTTTATGGCTTGTTCATGTTAGCTTTTGTGCTTTGTTTTGCCTTGTTGAAGAGAAATAAACTTGATGTCCCTTGTTTTGTTATTCTCTAGAAAAAAGTCCTCACTTGCTGAAAATGTCGGGAAAATAAAAGCGTCCACCCTTATGGGCCCAAAATTGAATAAGCGCCATGGGCTGTTAATCGGTACCTACTTTTTATGACGCGACTCCTGGGTTCAAACCATTTGCAGTAGAAAAAATTGATCACCATTGTGAACGATGAATAAAAGCCCCTTAGCTTAATTGCCTCTGAAAACTGAAGTGGAACCAAAAGAATCAAAAGAAGGTTCAAGTTTTCAGCCTTGTTTACATATTAAGAAGTTTGTCCACTGAGGACCTTGGGTCATAGTTTTAACGCTGTTGCTCTCTGTAGTATTCGAATTTAAAGCATTTATGTAAATCTCCAGGCCCTGGTTGTTCAAAGAGTGGATAATGCTATCCAGGGGATAAATGTACTCCGACTGATACATTTTACCCACTGGATAGCGATTTATCCGCGGGATAAAGTTATCCACTCTTTGAACAACCGGGGCCAGTGTTGGGGCACCAACCTCTGGGTTTTTTTTTCTTCCATTACTTGTGAAAATCCCCAGGTTTACACATCTGGCCCCAGTTGTTCAAAGGCCGGATAACTTTATCCAGTGGATAAGTCACTATCCGACAGTTTCAATCTGTGCAAAGATTTCAGTATTTCGTCGTGTACAAGCGAATATGCACACTCTAACCACAGTCTGGTTTAGGAGTGTACGAAAACCTTGGGCTACGTTTAACGTGAAGTATATTTTAGACCCCGAATAGTGCCTTATCCAGCGGATAAAGTTATCCGGCCTTTGAACAACTGGAAAAATTGACAGCTCCAAAAATATATTCTATTTATATCAGTTTATTTATAATTTATTTCTTTATTAATACAAAAAAGAACCAATTGAAACCAAAACTGATGATTAAAAACCCAACGTTTTGGTGTCATCATGATGCCATTTTCACTGTACCGAAAAAGATGGTGACTTGTACATTTACCAATTCTTAGCGCACGAAATCCCTAAAAACTTCCAACCTAGCACACATAATGTTGTCAGTACAGGGGCGAATTTCACCCCCAAAATTTGGCTTTCTCTGTGCCTATTTGTTGTGTAAGGTTCGCAAGGTATTATGATAAAATGTACAGCCACTATCTTTTTCTGTATGGTGGATTGTGAAGGTAATTAGCTAAGGCAGGGTCCGTTTTAGGAGTACAAAAACAAAATTAGACAAATACTTTAGCTTAAATCGAGTCTGATTGCAAGTTCTAGTCTGCCTTCACTACTTTTAATTAGCTTCACAAATTTTGGCATTATGATGACATAGAGACTGATCAACTTTTTTCATCTTGTCTGCAAATAAATTAGAATAATTTGATATATTTTTTTTAATTACTGTAATAATTTAAGACGCTGACTTTTTTACAGTTAATTTACATAAAGCTTTGAACATTTTATTTTAGATAATAATCTATGCTCAATTTCTGCCGCTCTCTCGGGACCAGCTTTCCTCCCCAAGAAGAGAGGGGGGATGAGTGCAGGCTCATTTTCCCAAACAGTGGCTAGTAACCACGCCTAATAATAATAATAATAATAATAATAATAATAATAATAATAATAATAATCTTATTTCCAGTTTTTTTTTACATATATGGTTAATAAAAAAGCAAAGGCATTTAATGATCCTTCGCTATTATAGTATTAAATAGATATTAATATTTGTTAGATGTATTTTATATACACCATCATTTACAGCCAATGGACAAAGAGTGAAAGTTTCTGAAGGAACTGTGATGCTTTGTTGGCAGGAGAGTGAAAATGAATGTTTGGTTTCATCAACTAAGTCAGCAAGTTAAATACGTCACCTTATTATTCCACTATTATATCATTTCACCAAATAAGGTCAAGAGAACGTGCAAAATATAAGACCGTAATTTACTGTAGTGTCCTGGTTTGAACCATGTACTACAGAAAGACATTTCATTGGCTTTCTGTGTTGTTTACGTCATTAGCATGTGCCAAAACTGATGAACAGATACATAATGCCGGGTGTATTTCAACACTTTCTAGAAAAGAAAGCCAAAATAACAAAATCTTTCTGTGGTGGAATAATAAACCTCTTATTTGATGGTTTTACATACAATATCAGCGGACATTTTGCTCATTGCTCACAAAATATCCATGTGGACTATATGCAAAACCATCAAATAAGATATATATAATTATGTATATGCTATAGTGGCCAATTTGCCTCATTAGCTCAGTTATAAAGCCAAACATTTGAATCATTTACAACATTAATTTTATTTCTCTTTTTCCTGTTCTCCAAAGAATTTTTCCACATCATGTAACTCTGCACCAAATATAAAATTCTTACATATTGTCAGTAATTAAGCAGTGGCAAAAGCTTCATGAGTGCTTAATTAATTTTCATAATTTGAGTTTGAATGTGTATCGTATATTAATTGTTCTCCACAGAGATAAATAACACCTCAAGCAGACTGGTTCTCAATTGCATTTAAAAAGTACCAGTAATTTCCAATATTGCTTTGGTCTTGATTTAGGACGCTCTCTTGTTGGCTTGCAAAGCTTGCACCAATTTCTTAACCAATGAGAAGCAAGCCAAAACCAATCGAGACTACGCTTGGTGCAATCATTAAGCAGTAGCAATAGCCTCGTGAATGCTAAGTTAATTTTCATAATTTGAGTTTGAATGTGTATCGTATATTATTTGTACTGGACAGAGATAAATAATACCTCAAGCAGACTGGTTCTCAATTGCATTTAAAAAGTAATTTCCATTTGCTTTGGTTTTGCTTTACTAAACTGTCTCATTGGTTTGCAAAACTTGCACCATTTTCTCAACCAATGAGAAGCAAAGCCAAAACCAATCAAGACTATGCTTGGCACCAGTTTGCTAGGTTAACTTTTAAGACAATTTTTGCAAAATCCATATATTTTTACAAAGCAATTACCACCCCTATCATATAGACACTCCCTACTAAAATTCACACTGACTCTACCTCTATATAATAAGGGCATCTTCTATGTACATTCAACTGTGTTCTTTTGCTGTCTGTTTTAAAGATGGTGCCTCCTTTTGCTAATGCACATACATTCTGCGCATCTTGGGTGGACAGCGCATACTATTCAAAGGTATTTTTGTGCAGTTTATGACTATTGTGGTAAAAGAAGATCTTAGCAAGTGTTATTGAAAAATCCAAAGAGAAAATTGTGGGGAACCATGCATTTTTGTCAGAGATAATTACGATGATGAGAAATGAAGACCATTATCATTATTATTATTATTGTTATTATTGTTATTGTTGTTGTTGTTGTAATTGTTGTTGTTATTATTATTATTATTATTATTATTATTATTATCATTATTATTAAGCTTCAATTTAGGAAAAAATTCCATACTTTGTTTTGTATTAAAAAATGCATAGTTAACGAGCTCAATTTTCTTTTCGGATTCATTATCTCTTGCTAAATCTGCTTTTCTAGCACAGTCATAAACCATGGAAAAATACAACGTACCTCAATATTACAAGACACTATCCTTAAAGAGGTTTGATTGCACAAGTATTTCTTGCGACACCAGTTCACGTAGGTTTGTTAAATCTCATAACTACAAGTGCTCGTAGTGACAAAGTATGGTCAACATCAATCCCCGTCATTTTCTGAACACGACTCAAATGTCTTTCTAAAGGTTTCTTGTCCATTTGAAGTTTCCTCGTCAGTTCTGCTGCCGTGTCCAACAAAGGAATCATATGAGGGCACAAATAATCATCTTTCAATAATTCTAGTGCTGCCATTGCATAACGTTCAGCATCCTCCCATCTGTCTTGGGCCTCAAGTACAACAACAACTGAAGATAGGGTGGCAATAACCTCTCTAACCTTGTCACACAACTTAACTTGAAGATGCAGACTGTTTATGAATAGTTCTAATGCATCACTCAATTCACCACCTATCAGATGGTCAGTTGCCTCTCGCAGTCCTGGTAGATAGAAAAATTCTCTGAAAGCTGAATGCTGCTGGACTTCCTTGTCAAGGTAAATTGTCTGTAGAAATTTCTGAAAAGCCATACGCCTGGATTCAATTAATTCAGGGTTTAAATTGCTTTTCTGACCTAGAACTTTCCCTGGAAAATTGATGTCTTTCACGACCATAGGAACGTCTTTCTTGAGTGCCTTGTACAGAGCTGCAAAATCTGAGAATCTTCTTTCTACCGAAACTTTTTCTTTATCAATTCCCATTTCTGTTCTGAGGACCATCACACAGTAGAACTGAAACGAAAATTTCAGGTTAGGATAAATGATTATTTGTCGGTAGTTATCATAGAGCTTCAATGTTATTAATGAAGGGCTGATAGTTAGCATAACGGTCTTTTATTAAAAACTGGATCATTTTATAATGCAATTCCAGGGATTTGATTGACTTAAGCGGCCAAATTTTTATGAGCCATTATAACATGCCTGAGAAATAGCGACCATTAAAACGGTCTTCTGGTTGTTCTTGCCAAGAGAAACCAGCAAGATCTAACAATATTTCTTGATTGTTTAAATAAAACAATTATTTCACTCGCACTTATTGGATGTGAGATGATTACAGCCAACTCAGCGCTTTTCACCTTGTTGGCTATCTATCATCTTATATCCAATGCACGCTCATGGAATAATTGTTAAATGTAGAGTTTTAGGCCGATTTTTCGTTTTGCTCAACAGTGTCTGATGTTTGGGATGTGGCCTTCAATATGTTCAGCTGGTTTACGCTAAGTTTTGAAAAAAATAAGACCAAAATATCAAGTCAAAAAAAAGAAAAGCAAAGAAAGAAGTTATGTGGAACAACTGATGTTTTGGAGCAATAAACAAACACACAAACAAAAAAAGTAATGTTGTTTGATTAAATAATTAATAATTTGAAGGCCAGGCCCCAGTTGTTCAAAGACCGGATAACTTTATCCGCTGGATAAGGCACTCTTCTTTACTAAAATATACTTCACATTAAATGTTGTCCACGGTTTTCGTATACTCCCCAACTAATCAGTGGTTAGAGTGTGCATATTCACTTGTGCACAAGCAGGGCAAAAAACTTCCGCTTGTCCGCCCGTTCGAGACTAGTACTCTCATATCTTGGAGAAGTGGATTTCCAAAAGCACTTGTCCTATGGGACGAGTAGAGTTTGCCTAAAAAAGATGTTCTTTTCTACTGAGGTCTGAGTTCCCAAGCATTTTGGACTTTGTAAACTTTGAAAATGTCACATTACCCACTTTAAAAACATGCAAAATAAAATCAGATCACATGCTACATTTTCACACTCAGTGTACAAGATGTCGGCTAATCTGCTTGACCTATGGAAAATCGGTAGCAAAAGAAAACCTGACTCCAGCAAAGAGGAACATCCTAAGAGTGAAAAAGTGAAAAAATATGAAGAAAGTCAAATTCCAACCAACATGGAAAAAAAAAATTCCCTGGGTTAAATTTGACGTGGAGAAGAATGAAATGTTCTATATTGTGTGCCGCAAGAATCCGACAGCAGCCGATAAAGCCAGCCGGCTTTATGTCGGCATCAATGGATCGTCTGCCACTGGTTTTCACCATGATTCAGATGATTTCCTTGAAAATAGCCTTAGAATATTGCCGAGACTTATATGTTTCATCTTAGATCGCAGTTTTAATGCCTCATTAGATGTCCTGCATTTTCTCAAGTCGTGTATGAAGAATGTGAGTGATTCCTGATGGGTCTTTATGAAATAGTGTTGTTTAAAAAGTGCAAAGAACAACATAAATTGAAATAACCATTAAAATAAATACTCAAGATTTGGTACAAAACAGATTATACAATTTCTACGTTTTTTTATGATATTTTGTTATTCACTTAAATAATTATTTCGGACTAGTGAATTTAACTTTCGGATAACCAGAATCTGAACGTTACTCGTCCAATGGACAAGTGGAATAAAAAAAAGTTTTTTGCCCTGATGAGGAAATACTGAAATCTTTGCACAGATTGAAACTGTCGGATAGAGACTTATCCACTCGATAAAGTAATCTGGCCTTTGAACAACTGGGGCCTGATGCAAAAATTCAGCCACCTTTAAATTAAATGAAAAATGGGTAAACATAAGATGGTTATACACTCAGCCCTTCAACTGCATCATCTCTAGACACCCTGAGGCTACTCAGGTCTTTATTTGTTTTTTTTTTTTATGTTTTTGTTTTTTGTTTTTCTAAACATGGAAAAATGACTCTAACATTGGCAGTTGTTAGTTTCAGAAGGGCCTCTTTCACATACACACCAACAGCTTTGGAAATAAAACATACAAAAATTAATGTATAAATTTATATTGAACTACAGATGAAAGAATGATCAAATGAGAGAAAATTGAAGTTATGTATGCAAGAAAGGAAAAAATCCAAGCTCAAACAGGATTCCAATCCATGAATCTGCAATACCAGTGCAGAACTCTACCAACTGAGCTATTTTATTTTTTGTAGAGGTGAAGTGATGGAACTGAAGCATATGATATATTGAACTGCAGATGAAAGAATGAATAAATGAGAGACCATCACAAATATGTATGCAACCTACAGCTTTCTCAACAATTACTGCCACCAGTTGCAATGTTATCCTACTAGCTCCCAAAACCTGTGGAACTGTGTTAGACAACAGGAACCAGAAAGACATTGGATCTGTCTTCTTATGTCCCCATGCACCCTTAATACTGGAGCAATTATCCAAATAAGTCAAAGTCAAAGTGACATAAGTAGCCCAAAAAGCAGTAATTGGACCATCACCAATAGTCTTGGCCTCTGCAACATTCACAAAAATCAGATATGCCAAACCTTTCCAACCTCCCACTCCTGCAGATAAAATAACACTAGCAGGTGTATTAGAAAGCCAGAGCTACTGCCTAAAAAGCAACAGCAACAACAAGAAGACAAAACTTGTTGCTTCACACCCCTATATAATTCACTTTTTATATAATATGTTACGTACATACATCACTGACATGCTGTATGTATCTGTCCAATATCATCAGTTTTATTAAAACTGTCACAACATGAGTAAAAGAGGCACTAAGAAAAAAACACATACCACACGCTTGCTTTGTTGATCTATCCTTGTCGAAAAAATTTCAAATCTTATACTTTGAGGGTCAGAAGAGATCGATATGCCATGGCCTTTGCAAATGGAATCAAGACTATCAAGATCTTGATCCTCCTCGTCAGACTCAATGTCATCCAAGAAGACGATGCCTTTCTCTGTAAACAAAAATATTAACCCACTGAACATTACAAAGGTTTAATTTCTCTCTGGCTGTCATTCACTTACTTTGTAACAGTCTTAGCTGCAATTATTATCAACATGCAAATTCTCCTTATATTTCTTCTTTTTTTTTTACAGACATATCAATTTGGGAATACAGCTGCAGTTGCGAGGAATTTTTGTCACGGCATTTTTATCGTTAATGATAATTTAATTTATTGCTTGAGGCCTGGTTCACACTAGCAACAAAAGTGACGGAAGTGGAATCACAGCTGGAGTCAGAAACAAAAGATTCTTCTGACATACTGTAAATTAATATAACTACCGGTAAAGTGCAGAAACCCAAGCCTCACTTTCGTTCAAAATGGCAGAAAGCTGCCATGTTTTCCATTTTAAATCTTGTGTAAAGGGATTGGGAATGAGCTACATGATTGGTGGATTCTTCTGCTTGCACCTCCGATTCTGATCAACCAGTTTACACTTGATCGCAAGTGACGCAATCAAAAGCGGAATTGGATGAAAAATGAAATGTTCTGATGCTTGCAATTCTGATTCCATTGAGTTTATGATTGAGATTCTGTCTCTTTTTTTTTTGTTCACACTGGAATGGAAGGTTTGTTATGCTTCCAACTCCTACTCCACTTGAATCCTATTTTATTGCCTGTGTGGACCAGCCCTAATTAGCAATAAATCTGTATGGGTCACAGGTAGAATTAATTAAAATCCAGGATTTTGCGTCTAAAAGGGGGTACTAGGAAAACACATGCATCTGCATCCAATCAAGATCAATTAACCAACACAACCAACGTTAAAAGTAAAGTTTCCAAACTTTCCTCACTTAAAGCAATGTACAACGTCTGTGATGGACGACCTATTGGACACAAATGGAAGTCTCCAAAAATGGGAATATTACGCTCTCCTTGGAAGACGTTTAAAAAATATTTGCTGGAATACATCCAAAATTCCAAAGACAGTTACCGCAAGCAATGAGCATTCAAAGTTGAACAAAGAGAGGCTACGAAGAAAATTTTGCCTTCTAGCTTAAATTACAAACATGGCTGTTTTGTAAATTTTCCAGGATTGGTTACACTAAACATAGGATCAAGCTTCAACATTTTCCACCTTTTTGTGAGAAAGAATTTTCGTTTTCAGGTTAATATGTCTTTAAGTGTCCCTGGGTGTGAAATTGTCACTTTCTGTCCTGTGGGGACTTGGATGGCAAGAAGGGAAAAAAAAATGCAGATCCCCAGGGGTATGTTCAGGAGGTATGGTTCACAATTATTGAAAGGGGAAATCTATATCTGAACAGAATAAACTTATAAATAACTTAAGTCTTTTATTTTATTCCGAATGATGAATCAATCTTTTCATTTCAGTTTCTAACATTCTCGAAGAGCCAGGCTAAACTCCGAATTAAGAACCTTTTTAATCACCCCCACCTAAAGAACGAAGTCACATTGTATAAATGTACATTTCATGTAAGGATCATTGTAAACTGTGGGCCACAAACATCATCCTTGCTTGGCAAGAATACATCATCCTTGCTTTTCATTTTGGGATTTTGGAAAGTAAACTAGTTATTTAAGCTTGCATACATAAAGACTATGTACTAGAAGAAAGTGTACTTTCAAAGTACTGTAGTAGGTTAAAGTTTATCTTCTGAACTGCACATTATCATTATCCTGACTTCAGCTTTCTCGTGATTATGCCTTGGTCAACATTACAAGTATACTCGATTTGGTCGAGTGCAAAGACTAACCTCCAGAGTAAATTATGGGACCTACGCCATTTACAAGCTGTCCATTGAAGGAAATGCTGTCCAATGAGGTTTCTGACGGCCCATCTGGATCTACTTCAGTACAATCATCTAGATACCAGCGCGATTCCATTGAAAATTTACAAATTTCTTACTCATGTTCATCGATACACCGGAAAATGCGTGTTTACTTCCACGCGAGCTCTCACCGTGAAGCATTATGGGAAGAAATGGGAAGATCTTGCTGCTGACTGGTTCCCAGTCTACTCTCGAGGTCCTTGATTCGTGAGTCACGGACGGCAACCGGAAGTCGAATGTTTCCTTTTTTGGCGTGGTTTTGCTTCTTATAGCTTACCACGGATAGGAAAATATCTTGGTGATGACTGCGGCTTGACGTTAGAAACGCGATGGCATGAAAACTCTCTAGAAGGGGGAAAATTCAATTTCCGGTTGCAGTCCGTGACTCAAACACGCCTGTGCTTAAGTTCTCTATTAGTTTACCACTGAAACCGTCATGTAGACGTCACGCATATGTCACAGACACAACCATCCCTGATCACGTATTTTACCAACACCCTATTATCCTCAGCCTATCCTGGAAGTAACACACCACTCACAACAGATGACAAAATGCATTAGCCTCCCACGCAGTCGTTTTAAGGTTTTTTTTTCGTGGGGAGGCTGTAATACGAGTCTCCTAAAAACGACTGTGTGCGAGGCCACCTGATTCATCATCTATCACAACAACTGCTCGAAAGTACAAAAACTATTGGGTCTGTCTCTACAGATAAGGCTATACGACTGACAGAATTGAAATACAGTATTGTGAAAGGGATATAAGGCTTGGGCGGCACATACCCAAAACCTACTCAAGTACCTTCCAACAGGGCTGAGTTGCTAGAAGCATGGTTAGTGCTAACCATTGGTTAAGAGGTATTAAAACCTATAGGTTGTCATGGCATTGAACCCGGGTTAGCGCTAACCATGCTTCGAGCAACCGGGCCCAGGAGGAGAGAGGCAGGGGGCGCCCTAAAGCTACACTTTTTTATACCAAAGCCATGAAGATGACAGCTGGGTAAGTACTCTTAACCAGCATAAAACTAAAATTAACCTGTGATCAGGCTCTATTTTTGTTCACTTGGCAAACCATTGATGCGGGAAGTGTGAATTTTAACAAGCAACTGAATAAGAAGACATAAAATCTGGCCTGATTGCAGGTTACATATTGTGGAAATACACCTGGGTTTGGAGGGGGCTCTCATTTGAAAGGGGCTACTCTCTCAACTTCAGTCCAAAAATAGCAATTTGATTTGTAATTGTGGAAATACACCTGGGTTGGGGGGGGGGGGGGGGGGCTCTCTCAACTTCAGTCCAAAATTAGCAATTTTATTTCTATTTCCTACGATTGATATGACCCTGTTTACCCTGGGTACCAAAGGCTTCCCTTTCTTGCATCCCAATTGACATCTTGGCCTTTGCAAGAAGTTTTGTCTGCACGTACCCAGGTTATGGAAACATTTTATCAACTATGCACAGTTATGTACCCACAACACTGGTAAAAGGAAAATTGAAAATTTAATTGACTTGGTGGATCTTCAGTCAACTTAGGGTTTCACTAGCCTGATTCTCTGACGTCCGCGGTCATTCGCGGCCCTAAGGAAGAGAAGTGAGGGGCCAACGCAAACGACCTCGGACGTCTGAGAATAAGGCTAGGGTTTAACAGACTCTTAAATATAGAACAAAGAGATGCATAGTTTAGTGGCTCTTCAGCTCTGTGGCTCATCTACAGTCACTGGAAAAATGCCAAGTCAGCTTGTGGACTCCCATATACTCAAGTAAAACTAGCACTGTATTCTGTAAATAGGCTAAGCCTCAGTTTAAACAACTTTTGGTACATGTAACTATAGTAAAAGCTCTATTAGACCCCTAAGGGGTGTCAGGGTTGTTCTTAAAAGTCTCAAGATGGGGTAGCTTATTACAGTGGGGGGCTTATTTCAAATGAAGTTTCGAACAAGCTCAATTTTACAAAATAATATATTATGCAACTAGGTGATCCATAACTGCTCCAAGAGGTGGCCTAAGCTCACCATACCACCAATGGGACATGTATCACAAATCCAATATTTTATGAACATGCCTTAGCACAACAATACTTCTGCACAAAATTATGAAGACCATGTTTTCCTATAGACAGTCTGAACAGCTGACTGGCATTTTAACCAATGGTATACCTGATTGTGAAGTATTTCTGTTGTGTTTTCTGACAAGGGAAAGTAGAGTGGGGGGGGGGGGGGCTTGATAGGGCTTTCATGGTATCTAGCTTAACACAAGTCATGAAGTCAGGCTACATGGCAGAGTCTCTAGGTACAACTTATAGTATAATACACCGATCAATAATTTATTCGAACCTCTAACATAGACCAGGCATTTGAGTTTGTACCACGCCCAGGAAGTGAGGAATTTGATATTTGCTGGGGAGGGGTGAGTAGTTTGAGCCGGACTTAGCTTTCAGTGTGGTGGAATACGCACACAAGTTTTTTTGTCCTGGTTTGTGGGAGTTCAGGAGTTTTTAATAACAGGATTTTGCTTTTTTGGGCAAATAGCTCACTCAAAAGGGGCTTCAAATTATAGAGGTTTTGAAGGTATCATAAACAGACCTCTATCTACAACGCATGAACGGCTATTAAATGCAGCTCAAAATTTGGCCTCCAGGACAGGCATTTGAAGGGCTTTAAGCCAAGGGTAATGTTGGGTTTTGCACTGATAAGTGCATGGTGATTTGACACAAGCATTCATTATATAGCAATGGTTCAAATTTGAAAAATTATTCTACTAAAATTATCTTTACATTACATGAGCAATTTCCAGGGGTCAAATAATGTTTTACAAACTGAATGTTGCTCTCTAATATAATTTCTTGTATTGGTAAAAATAACCTAACCCTAAACCGTAACACTAGATATGAAACTACTAGTATGAAAACCTTGTACAGATCTGCTATTTCTAGTTGTTCATACAAAAATAAAGTAAGCCAATAAATGCTAGGAAAAAATAAAATTAATTTACCTTTCCATGTATTCTAAGTTCTCTTGCCATGAAAAATATCCATGGCCTCTTTGTCAAAATTGTTCCAGAAAATATATTAACAATTATTATTCCACCATTATGTCATTTCACCAAATAAGGTCAAGAAAAAGCGCAAAATATCAGACTGTAATACACTGTAGCGCCCCGGTTTGACCAGTTTACAACAGAGCGAATACGGACAACGACATTTCACTGGCTTTCTGTGTTGTTTACATCATTCGCACGCACCATAGACTGATGGACAGATAATGCCAGCTATATTTCAACTCTCTTACAAGAAAAGAGAGGCCAAAATAATGTTAATCAAATTTTTTTGTAGTGGAATAATGAATCTCTTATTCGATGGTTTTACATACAAATTATACGCGCGGACATTTTGCTCATTGCCCATATTTTTCCCCACCCCTTTGGGGCTTGGAAAAATAATAAGAATAATAATAATAATAATAATAATAATAATAATAATAGTAATAATGGTTTATTAACAGATCCACTGGGTGGCTCTTCCCTGTTAAATTACAATAATTACAATTACAAAATAAATCAAATTAAATTAAATTAAGTTATTTACAAATTATACAGCAGAAACAGGATTGACGCAACTTGCAATATATCTGCACATATTAAACCATCAAATAAGATATGTATGTATTTAAAGATTTTAGGAACCTTCCAAACGTCTTGTTGCTAGGTCCCTTTTGATTTCATGATTACAAAGCTGTGTACAGACTGAAAAAAGTCATGAATCTCCTCTGCAGGAGTATAAATTTTAGACCTTCAAAACTGGTCTGACCTTGCTGTTGTTGTTTTCCGTCAGTTGTCACTAAATATAAGTAACTCAGCTGTACACCAAAACATTGTATAAATCATTAAAATGTTAATGATAAGGTAACTTAAAGTGGTTCCATCTAATGCTACTGCTTTTTATTTGCTTCACATAAGTGAAAAACCTTACACTTATGAGTCATGCTGTCTTCACAAAAGATGCAGCTATTCTTGTATCATACAAAACATTGGACCACTATCTCATTAATCACTTTTGATAAAATCCATGATTTAGTAAACTGGAAAAGAAAATGAAACTAGTCCCTCTGTGAAAATGGATCATTGCCAGGCCCATAGCCAAACCAAAAGTTTTAACTGTCTGAGGAAAACAGGACAAGAGCAGACGACTTCAGAAGATACAAATTTATATCTATAATGGAATGTGTAGCATGAGCAAATTTATTTAATTTTTTAGCCTTCCATTGGAACAAGTAGTAGATAATGCAAATTTTTGGAGCCTTGCATACACCATAATATGACTCTGGAAGACCAGTAGTAATCTCAAACTCTTTTCTAAGGTGTTCCCATGAAATGTAATGTGATTGGATTGGTCCAAAATATTTTAACCACCCTATGCCCCAGCTACATCAAATGCAATCCTGAACAAATTCTAAAAAAATGAGTAGCTCAGGTCTAGAAATTAAAAATCTTCTACCAAATCCCGCACAAACAACTAATATGATTGCTTTGGATAAAATCTTTCTTTACATGCTTAACTGAATTGAAGATGTTTACTAACTACACTGTAAGGCAACTATAACCTTGGTTACATGTAACTCCACACTGGCTACAGGCCTGAATGGGACTAACAGATGAGGAATGACATTAATGATAACTTCAAGCCACTGCTTAAGAAGTATATGGTACTTCATTTAACAATTGGTCATGTGTCAGCATCCATCGAGATATCAAGCACGTGGGAAGTTTGTAGTGCACGAAAGATGTGTAAGAGTTGCTCGAGTCATAGCCATGAGCAACTCTAGCTTCTCCAAACTTCCTGTATGTTTCATGTCTCAATGAACGCATAGCGCATTGTTTTATAACATTTTCAACGCAGTAGTTTAAATGTCGTCTCGAGTGATTTGTTTGCTTACAGCTGTATGTTGTCAGCATGCGCAATGGGAATATGAAGTATGTACGTGCAATTGAATTTGATTACACAAATTTACTAGCTATGTTATACTATAAATTGTTGCATGTGAAAATTATATAAATTCCTAACATACAGAAAACCCTAGATCACTAAATAATTATCGGTAAAGATGGGATATTCAATTACATTGTAACTATTAACACTATATAGTATCTCTGTACATATAAAACAGTTACTTCATTTTTACTTGTCAAATCTTGTAACAGCAAGTTCTCGCAGCGTTTTAGTGTATTCCACTTCTATCCCGCTCATTCTTTGCACACGATTCAAATGCCTCTCAATGGTTTTCTTGTCCATTTGAAGTTTGCACCTCAGTTGGGCTGCTGTGTCCAGTAGAGGTATTAGATAAGGACAGGAACAATCCCCTTGTACTAACTCTATTGCAGCTGTTGCATAACGTTCTGCCTCTTCAAACTTACTCTGGGCCTCATGTATAACGACAATTGCTCCAAGGGTAGCAATCACCTCTCCTACTTGGTCACACAACTTCACCTGAAGATGCAGGCTGTTCAATAAGAGCTTCAAGCTATTCTTCAGTTCGCCTCCTCTCAGCTTTTCTGTTGCATCTCGCAATTCTGGCAAATAGAAAAATTCTCTAAAGGCAGGATGAAGGCATGCATCTTTGCTGCGGAAGATCTTCTGCAGGAAAGCCTCAAAGGCACTGCGTCTGGATTCAATTACTTCAGGATTCAAGTTGCTTTTCTGACCAAATACTTTTCCAGGAAAGGTAACTTTTTCTAGTAATTCACGATGGGCTTTCTTGAGTGCTTTGTAAAGGGTAGCAAAGTCAGAGTATCTCCTTTCAATTGCTGCTTTGTCTTTATCAATGCCTTCTGTTTTCAATACCATAAGAGAGTAAAACTAAAATAAGAAATAAAACAAGGGAAGAATAGATGAAAATATTAAGCAAAAAGTATGCTAAAACAGGCAGATCTGATTTCGAAGTAAATGTTTGAGAACCACAGACCAGCGACTTTACTTTTCTAGCAGTCATTACATCAATAATATTTCCAGCATAAAGGACCTACCACACACTGTTTGTGCTGAAATTCATGAATCCTAGTTGAAAAGACTTCAAACTTGATACTCTGAGGGTCAGTATTGATTGATATTCCATGGCCTCTACAAATACTATCATAAGTTTCGTCGCCTTCACAATCACTGCTGTCATCTTCAGGCACATACACAATGCCTCGTCCTAAAATAGACAGTCATAGCAATGATTAATTTTCATCATCAACTGCTGTCACCACAAGCCCCCTTGATGCATCGAGTTCAAACGGGGATCTTCAGTCTGGAGTTAATTGAATACTAACATCAATTATTGACATCAATTATTAATATCAATTATTGATGTTTGAGGAATGGAACAAAAGGCTGGTTTCCATATGATCGCAGACGATTGTAGACCGCAGATCGCAAACAATCGCAGAGGATCGCAAACAAGGCTGTTTCCATATAGTTGCAACAATCGCAGAACCGACCGTAGCCATACATTTCAGTCAGCAGAAATGTCAAATATACACACGCGTGTAGGCTGAAGAGTAGACAACATAACGAACATTGAAGAGGAAATTTTGCTGCAAGCAAACTTACTTCTTCTGTTTGTCATGACGCAACGGCGTCGTCACCTCCAAAACTATCAAAAACATCTGTTTTGGATTCTGATAACGACCCTACGCAGTTCTTATGTTGCAAAATTTGGCCACCGCTTCCCCGGCCGATAAATTAAACTTCTGCCTGATTTTGTCCCAACAGTTGGCCTTTTCGTGCTTGTCTTTAAAATCTTTGCTTTTGCAATGGTAAACACATTCATAACGTGCAACCTCCTCCATAAATTCCTCGTTACTAACGTTAACATGTTCAATCTCAGACATGATGACAACGAAATAAGTGTTGCTATGGAGACCGTTCCTACAATTGAACACACGAGCGTTGACTCACGGGAGAGAACTCAAAATATTATAGGATGTGTTTCGATTGCGGATCTCAAAACCTTGGTTTCCATATGATCGCACAATCGCAATTGGTCGCAGGGGATCACAGACGATCGCAGGAGATAGAACATGGTTCTATCTTCTGCGATCGTGATCGCAGGATCGCAGAAGTGTGTTTCCATATGATCGCAAACCTTATTGAGATCTGCGATCCGCAATCATATGGAAACCAGCGTTTACTGAAAAATTAAAAGCACAAGATGTAGTATACAGGGAGGTGGGAGAGAAAAAAACTTCTTTACAATGATTTCTGCTCATGCTCCCTCTATTCTTTCTAACCTGAAATCCAATTGGGAATGCAAAAAACAAAAAATAGGCCTAATCTCTTAAAAAATTGAGACCACCCAAGACTTCTGAAAGTTTTTTTTTTTTTTTTTTGTCAAATCCCCACAGATATATTAAGCTTTCATCAGGTCTCAGTGTCTTGGGTAGTCTTGGAGTTACCATTTTTATATTGTTCAACACAGGCCATCACAACTTAATTAAATCCTTTGCACTGGCAAATGCAAATTTATAAAAATATCTATGCTGGAAATATTAAAATTCACCCTTGCACAACGCGAGGGACACATGCACTTCTTCATAAAACTTTTAATGTAAGTTTTGAACTTTTTTTAACATGAAAGAGCAATACAACTAATCATTGGTGAATGCATGTCTACAAATTATATAAACAAATGCCACGGACAACAGCTTTGACGCATAAACATGCGATATCTACAAACAACTGTAGAACGTTATTAGAAAGTTACAGATTACAACACATCATATTTCGACACCAAAGAATGATTCTTCGTGTTGAACAACAAAGACGGTCCCATATTATCCGTATTCAAGCAGCTATATAGTCTCATGGCCTTTCAATCAAAGTCTGCAGGAATGCTAATATTTTGTCTGGCGCAGTTTCACGAATCGTATTTTTCGCTCTCGACCAAACAGGAAATATTTGAATTTCCGCCGCAGGTCCTAGAGTTTCAAACCGAAACAAGGATAGATTTCTAAATGAAAATGAAAGCCTAATGAAGAGTCCTCAATGATACGGAAAATGAAAGCGTTTAAATGACAAAATGAACCGTAAGTGAAAATATGCCGCAATATAAGCTTAATAACGTACGGACTATTACTGAAGCTTATTACCTCCCGTTGCAAATACTGGGAAATTTATCGGTTCTCCAGAAATAACAAGCCGACCATTGAAACACATGTTTCCCGAGGAGAATTCGTCGTCATCCAAATCATCATCTTCGTCTTCAATTCTAAAACGATCAAAATTACCGTAAGGTTCCATTGCAGCTTGCATCTCTGTTCAGGACGAATAGGAATACACACATCAACTTTCGAACAAACGCCTTACGCGTCAAGCCGACAAAGCCTCATGGGAAGTGCTTTCAGGAAAAAAAAAAACACCATTCCGCTAGGGGTCTATTTTTAGTTACTGTGTGACTGTGTGAAGAAATTCAGTCCAGCTTTCTCAACGCAATCTCATTGCCTCCTTTCTCTACCAATCTTCATCCATCGCGTGTCCCTCGGTATGCTTTCTTTCTGATCTCGGTAGCTGAAGGAATAACTGGTCGAGAAATTTTCAAAGCCCTAACCGCCCTATACACTGCCTGTAATAATAAGGCCAAGGCTGCTAATTATTATTTGAAGGTAGTGAGGGACCCGTCCTTGGCTTTCACCCCTCTCGTAGAAAAGAATAGCTAATCAATCAAAATATTAAGCCCCGGTCTTGTAAATGGAGTAACACTAGTAAACCAATTAAAACTGATTGCCGTGTGCGTGAAAAAAAATTGAAACCATTCCATGAATGAACCCAAAAAATTGACATGTAATAGATGATAAGTAAATAAGAAACCTGTCCAAGTGTCAGGTCTGTGCGCTATTCCGTACTTGAGTTATTTGACAAAATGTTTCACACAAATTTATAGAGCTAGTATGGAGACGCCATGTTGGTGGCACGAACATGGCGGCCGGAAATAGGAAAAAACATCTGGAGTTCACTTTTGCCAGAAAAGAAGTTTGTTTCCCCTTGTGAATTTTCGAATGTTAAGATAAATATTTCTCCTCAAACATAAATTGTTCAGAATGCTGAAAATCACCCAAAGAGGCATTTTCAAGATACTGAACAGCTCTGTCACGGCCGTCTATTGATGTCACGCACGATAAAAACTGGGGAATTGAAACTGTTCTATTTTCAAAAGGAAGTAGGACATCGAGCTAAGAAATTGTAAAACGATATATTTTTAGGTAATCTTTCCTTGAATGAAGGTAAAAATTTTGTAGGCCTCCCGGTTTTGAATTCTAGAATTTGGTGACGTTACGTTAAAACCAAGAATATTCCAGTGGGGCGACCCACTAATTTGCTGGTCAGACCATTTTCGCAGAAGCTGACGATGCCTTTCCTATGCTTTATGGGCGGGGATAATAACCTGAGTATCAGGCTGATAAGTGAGGAGGAGGGGGGGGAGAGGGGGGAAAAAAGTCTTCTTTCCTCTTTTGGACCTCCTCCTTCCCCCACCTCTCCAGCCTTAGGAAGGCCTGATACTCGATGAGTTTACTCAGGTTTTGGCGCGAGCGAAAATAGCCAAGTGACAACACTTCAAATATCTCTTCTCGAGTTATACTTTTTTTTTAAAATAAGAGCGATTTTTAATTTGAGGGTTAACCGTCATTCTTAACTCTCTGAGGATTTGAGGCTGGAATGTTTAAGGGTTTTTTATTTTGCAGTTGAGAAAACAAGTTATCTTCCAGTAATTATAAATTACTTCCCAACCAATAGGCTGTGCACAGTCGCAACGCTTGCCCAACTGGGAGTAAAAAGACTTTCCTCGGAGAGCAGGCACAGTCTACACAACCAATTACAAAACAGCTTTGATCTTGGTAGCATACTACATTCATTGTAAAAATTAATACGTGAAAAGTTGCAGTACGGCCGCATACTTATTAGTCTCCTACGCAGCCGTTCTTAGTGTCGTCACGCGTCACGCAACGTGACGTCACTTAGAACGGCTGCGTAGGAGACTACATACTTATGTACTCGAGTTTTCTTTGAACTTAGTTAAATATTGCTCTGAACGTGCTTTTAAAAGGATTTCAACTGCCCTGCTTCTTGTCATTGTTTAACTAAATTGATACCGCCACTGTGCGCAGACAGACTGTACCCTCCGATTGCCAGTTCTCCGGGCGTAGTCAATCGATAAACCGATAATCGATAACAATCAATAGCAATCGATATCAATCTTCGATATCGATTTCCGATACCACTCGATAGGAATCGATAAAGAAAAAAAGTCGTTAGTTCGATTGATATCGATTTCCGATGGAAATCGATAAGGATTGATTTATCGATTGTTATCGATTATCATCGATTTTTATCGGAAACTATTTTTGTCAATTTCTACAAGTAAAAGATTGACACGATGTATTTTCTATGGTTTTATTGAGTCATTCAATCGTGGATATGCAATGCAATATCAACAAGCTAATTTGGTTTTTTTATCGATGTTAAGCTTCAGCGCGGTTCAAAGAAGAAGAGGAAGTTGCGACCAAAGTAGCGGTGTGCAACCCTCTTGTCTTGCTATAGCAACGCTATAAATATGAAGCAAAATAAACAACAAAATCAGTCTTTTTATAATTCCAGTTAGTTACATTAAGAAAGAAGCGTAGTAATAAATCACAGAGTAAGCAAGAAATAAAAAATAATCCAGTAGCACAGAAGTAATCACTTTTGCTCCTTAATTATTGATAAGAAAGAACACATGTAAAAGAAGAAGTAATTTTCTGTGTTTTTCGTCGTCATAAAATAAAGGCTCGACTCGCGAATTGTGATATATTATTGTTTGGAAGTGCTTGGAGAACGCCATAAAGGAGATGCAAGATGCAATCGACAGCGCTGGGATGAATGGCCAACTAAAAATATTTTAAAACCCCAAACCAAGAACTACCTGCTTAAATAATAAAATGTTTCACCATTTGACAGTGATTTGAACGCGGGTCTCCTATTGTTTACTTAATAGTAACGCCATCTTTAAAACGAATACTCCTCCAGGGACTCCTTAGGATTAGTGATTGATAAAATTTAGAAATACAGTTGACTATAAAAATTAGCGAAAAAACGGAACGACGTTTCGGTGTCATCTTGGCACCATTATAAAGTAAGAATGCAACAGAAAAGATAATTTATACAGAAAGTAAAGGTGTGAAATAGAATAAATTAAATTAAGACTAAAAGTAAGACTAAAAGTTCATTCAGAGGGGTGTTACTTTTAGTCTTAATTATTTAAAGAGGGAGGCCTAATAACCTGTTAAAGTTTTCCAATTTACGGCCATCTTTAAACTAATATTCAACTTTCAAACCATTGCATCACCTTCAGAAAACCGGTCTAGATAAAGCAACGCTAGTAATATAATACCATCATAGGATACACAATACAAAACTCGATCATGCAACTAACATGCAATTTTAGAAACTTCCATAATCGTTTTACCCTCGAAAGTTCGAGTTTCGAATTTTCTGGCCTACTTTAAACGAGTATTCACCTTTCAAACCGTTACATCACCTCACAAAATTCCACCCCCCCCCCCCCCACCACTCCTCTCTGAGCTCGATTTTTGTCTTCGCCCTATCGCCACCACTTAACTTGGAAGCCTGTTCACAGACTACAGCTTGCACTTAGATAGATTTGTCAGTGTGTTAATGAACTAATTTATTACTCCGGCGCAACGGTGACGGCGACGACAACGCCACAAAACAAACCACTTAATGAGCAAAAACAATCGCTCTGCACGTGCGTTTTAAATTTTGGTAAACTTCTTTGCCATCCTCTGCAAAACAGCAACCTGAAATGACCAAATTTAAAAGGGGAAGTATCATGGTGTTTTTGACCTCTTCTCTTAAAAAATGGTGAAATGAGACCTTCACTTAGCTACAAAATAATTCTAGAGTAACGAGACGGAAGAAATCAACTCAATTCTTGAAAGGAATTTCTCTTGATCTATTCTAGCGCATTTTGGAAACAAAAATGCGAGAACTTGAAAAAAATTAGCCTAACATTTTTTAAGTTTCAATCCTTTCCGACCTACTCTGACCAGAGGCAATAATCGACAGTTTTATTTCGCTGGAGTGATAATTTATAACCAAACTATACAATTATTTTCTCGTTTCTGTTCACAGACAAACGTTTTTGGGTTTTCAAATGACATCAAATTCTCGTGATACTTCCCCTTTAATTTTTACTTGAACGCCACTCACACCAATTTGATTTTTAATGAAACCTGGGTAGTTTGGCGTTTCTGTTAAATGAGTTGAACGAGTTGAAATCATGGCGAAGTAGTACGAATGAAGTAAAGTTATTTTCAAGTGACGTTTTCTTTGGTGTTATTGTCGTCGCTGCTTAACTTTCCTTATAATAAGGCGGAGAGTCTATTCTCGTTTTTCACGCGCGCACAGTATCTAAACATGATCTAAACGTCTTGGAACAGGCTAAAGCACCCGGCTAAACCGGCGAGTCAGTGATGAGTCGACTTCTAACTAGACTCCAAGAAAACGGACTTCGAGAAATCTTGTATCCCGTCGACAGTACTGATTCGATGTATTTACTTTTATTTATATTAGGCAGGATTTTCAAGGGCTTCACCCGTCACCGCAATCCTAACATTACACTTCACAATTTTATGTCATTATAAAATTTTAAGGAGAGGAATCTTCGTCAGGTGACATGCGCGACTCCAGTGATTCACTGGCAAAACACGATTACAGCTCATGATCAATGTTTGTCCGTGATCACAAGCACAATATCCAATGCCATCCAATGATAAACAATACATTCACAAAATTCGAACATGCAACTTATTAACTGAACATGCAATTTTAGAGACTTCCATAATCGTTTTACCTTCGAAAGTCGAAAGTTCGAGTTGCGAATTTTCTGGCCTGCTTTACACGGGTATTCGGCTTTCATACCATCGCATCACTCACAAACCGGTCTAGGCGGACAACCCTTGTAATGTACACTCTGTCTTTTTTATAAGAACCCTTTTTATAAGAACGTCGAGGCTGAAATTAACCAAAATTTTAAGAACGTATTAAGAACGTTCCTCAGGCTGAGAGTCGATTAAGAACGTTTTTATTTTGCTAATCTGTATATAAAATCAAGGTAACAAATGCAAATTAACCAAAATACTTAAGGGCATGTTTTGTATAACAGTAACAACGGTGACACACATCTCGGTTTGTCATATTCAGCAGTTCTTGATACCATATCTCTACAGACAATGCACTTTGACAGGTTTTCTGTTCTCGTCCGCATTTATTTACTGAAATACATGTAGTGTATACCATGTAGTTTAAGAACACCTTAAGAACGTTTCCAGCCCGGCTCAACTCCCAAAAAAATATATATATATATATATATAAGAACGTTCAGCCTCAGCTCCAAAATTAGACGTTCGTATAAAAAAAAAAAAAAAACAGAGTGTAACACTAAAAACGTGACCTTTCAGTTATCACAAGGTATAATCAAAAAAGTCCCATATTATCACAAATCACAAGACAAACAACACAAAACTCGAACACAGGATTAATGTTGCCACAAGCGTTTTAACCTTGAAAGTGCGTGCATCGATACTTTTCTCAGTATCCAGTTTTCAAACAATCAGGCAAGAAGTTCGCACCATATCATTGTACAAGGATGGCTGCTTCAAAAGGCGAGGTACAGGCTGTAAATCGAAAACCACTTAAGCGACTTTCTTTTTATTTTAGTTGGTTTTTTTGATAACTTGTTCCTCTTTGGTTAACTGAATGAACTAATTTATTACGCAACGGTGACGGCGACGACAACGCCACAAAACAAACCGCTTGTTGAACAAATTTTTTAAACTTCTAAATTTTGTCAATTTCTTGCCATCCTCTGCAAAACAACAACCTGAAATGACCAAATTTGATTTTTACTTGAACGCCTCTCTCACCAGTTTGATTCCTAGCGAATCCTGGGTGGTTAGCCGTTTCTGTTATAGTTGAACGAATTGAAATCATTGCTGAACATGCAATTTTAGAAACTTCCATGATCGTTTTACCCTCGAAAGTTCGAGTATCGAATTTTCTGACCTGCTTTAAACAGGTGTTCAGCTTTCAAACCGTCGCATCACTCACAAACCGGTCCCTTGTAACATAACGCTAAAAACGTGACCTTTCAGTTTTCACAAGGTAAGATTAAAAAAAAGTCCCATATTGTCACAAATCACAAGACAAACAACACACGACTCGAACACGGGATTAATGTTGCCACATTGTCAGGATTGCGGTGACGGGTGAAACCCTTTAAAATCCTGCCTAATATAAATAAAAGTAAATACATCGAATCAGTACTGTTGACTTGATACAAGATTTCTCGAAGTCCGTTTTCTTGGAGTCCAGTTAGAACTCGCCTTGTCGACTCGCCGGTTTAGAGTGCTTTTGCCTGTCCCAAGACGTTTAGACATGTACTGCGCGCGCATGAAAAACGAGAAGAGACACCCCGCCTTATTATAAGAGCTTAAGCAGCGACGACAATAACACCAAAGAAAACGTCACTTGAAAATAACTTTACTTCATTCGAGTTTCGAAATTTCTGGCCTGCTTTAAACGTTACGCATCGATACTTTTCTCAGTATCCAGTTTTCAAACAATCAAGCAAGGAGTTCGCACCAGATTGTTGTGCAAGGATGTCTGCTGCAAAAGGCGAGGTACAGGCTGTAAATCAAAAACTACTTGGGCGACTTTCTTTTTATTTTAGGTTTTTTTTTTTGTTGTTGTTGTTGTTTTTTTTTTTTTGTTTTTTTGTTTTTTTGTTTTTTTCATAACTTGTTCCTCTTTGTTGTTGTTTGCGCAGATTGTGCTCCAAGACAAAATCCCGCCCGAAAAGGTGAAACAGGAATCGAAAACAACAACTAAGTCCAAAGGTAAACTGTAAATAGCTTTTAAAAGCCAGTGAGGAAAACGTCAGGAAAGAAAATTCCTAATAGTCACACATCGACACTAACAAACGAACCACAGAATCCTATGGGGCTCTGCCAGGTGCGTTGCCTACAGTAGAAATTATTACCAACGACTTCCTCTGGAAAGCTGGTTTACTAACTAAGAACCGAACGCCACGACTTATTGACAACATCAATAAAAAACAGACAAACTGATAGACAAATTTACTCAGTGAACAATAGACCAACCGACTTATCACGAAACGAGTCTCACCATTACAAAGATAAATAACATTTCAGTTTCTTCGTTGCCTTTTTAAAAAACAAAAGTAACGTGTTAAAGTAGAGCTAAAAATTACCACACAGTCACTCATTGTCATATTTCATTCTTTTCATTTTTTTTAGGTCCGTTATCAAGGGTGTCCAAAGTCTCCGGAGATTTGCCTGCAGCATTTTTGATGCTGGAGAAGATAAAAATGCGGCACAGCTCAGGGTGTCTATCCAGCTACTCACTCAGTTTGGAAGATAGAGACAGCTTTTATGCGTAGTTTGAATGGCATAACATTATTGTTACCTTAAAAGAATTGATAATTATAAGAATTTATATTTATAATATTAGAATTGATAATTTCTTCACGCATATTTTCATGAAAATTCCCGCCGCAGTTTTAATCGAACAGTCTAAAAGTACGTTAGCGTGTTCAATCACAGGGGCTTGTAAAAGAAAGAACGAATGAAATTAAAATATTCGACTTACGTTTTCGTTTGCTGTTGTTTTGTATTCTGTGCATTTGCATCCAAGATGGTAGTCCAAAAGCACAGCAGTCGTGTCCTAGCTCTTTTATGCCCGAGCGGATCTGAGGTTAATTGTTTAAAGAGAGGGTAATGTTCTGATTCCTTTTGTAAGTCACCGCCGGGCAATTAAGATGTGAGAATTTCAGTGTAAGCCTATGATGTAAGCGGGTTCCACTGTATCTGCAAGGTAGATTTTCACACAAATCAATCTTGTAAAAAATACAGATAATCAATAATAGTTTTATTCAGTTGAAAATATCTGATGAAAACCGCTATCATCTTTCTACGCAATTTTTACGTTCGTTTCGTCCATTATGTGACGGTTTTCTTCTATCTCTTTGATCATCGTCCATTCAGATGACACTTCCAGTTATTTTCTGCATTTATGTATTACTAGATTTTCCATTTTACCTCATTGTTTTGGCCGAACTTCCATTAATGTGTCTTGGCTGTCTCTATACTATGGACGCAGCTTTAATTCTAGACGAACTACGAATGTTTGCACAAGTTCATCCAGACGGATAATGTGTCCTCTAGAATAAAAATGGTCATTGAAACGTTACACGTTGTTGTGAGGTGAAATTAACGAGGCCATCAAATGAATGGCACCCGGAGCAGACGATGATTTAGTGAAAAATGCCCAACTAATGTACGGGGAGGATACTATAAATTCCACACTTTCCTACTTTTTTCTACTTTTTGAGCAATATCTTCGTGGCTAAGGTTGAAACTAAGATTTTAAACCAAAGCGCACTAAAACCACTCATTTGGAAACGATATATAGGTGACATATTTTCCCAATTGACCTTAAACAAAGAGTAGATAATGCAGTTCATTGAGCAAGCAAACAAACACCACCCCACAGTAAATTTATGGCTGAAATTTCAGAAAAAGAAACGACATTTCTGGATACAAACATTTATAAAGGCGAAAGATTTAGAAGCAATTCAGTTCTTGATGTGCGTAAGCACTTAACCTACTGAAACATTTCAATATACGCACTTCTCTTCGTGCCACCCACCAAGGGTCAAAAAAGGCTTCATCAAACGCGAGGCTCTGATGCTTTTCAGAACAATTAACTTTTCTAAAAATATATTTGAAGAGGAAATTCAAAAATTTTAAATCATGCTTACGGGAAAGAGGTTATCCCGAGAACCTTGTTCAAAGGACCCTTTCAGAAGTAGAGTTTGAAAACAGGAAACTGGCACTCCTTCAATATCCAAAAGAGAACAAATGAATCTTGCCTTTCGATGCACAATACCACCCAGCAGTGCCCACAAATCCCCATGAAAGACTGGCATTTTAAAAGAGCAAAAATTAACCATCGCTCAAAGAAATCTGCAAAGACCCACCCCTCATAACTTACAAAAGAGGGCGGTTAATCAAAGATATACTCCGTGAGAGCCAAATTAGGGAACTGGTCATAACAAGTTTGTTCGTAGAGGACCCACCTTGTCTGGGGTAGGGGGGTTATCGAAGACACCCGGCCTATCTCGTGAACATTACTGACAAAATTTTATTGGCTTTAAAATTTTAGTTCACACAGCGTTGCAAGATGAACAAGAAAAGTGATGTTTGAATCTCGCAGTCATCTTTTACTGCTGGATAGATGGGTGCATGGCTATGCAATAAAGACACCATCTTTTGAGGTTGGGGAAGGGGGATACAGGCAGAGAGCACCATCTATTTTTAGTTTTGGTGGGTCCTGTTCGAGTATAGTAGCTTTTACCACTTCCCTTATAAAAAAAAAAAAGCCTAAAACGTGCGCTAGGGAGTCGTGCAGGCCTGTCCCTTTTGTACCCCATTATTGTCATGCACGTGCAGAGCCAGTGTTTTCCTCGTTATAACTGTTGTTTTCTGACGATTTCGTTGACGTCGTCGTCGTCCTTGCAACTTAAGGGCCTGTTAACAATGTGAAAGTACAAGTACTGTTCCTGCTAGTCTGGGCCCGGTTGTTCGAAAGGCGATTAACGCTAATCCCCGACTAACAAATTAACCGATCGGACCACGTGACCCGAAACGGATTGACCGAGATGAAAAACAGAGAGAGGCCAAGAAACCAGGCAATTATTTACATGAGACTGGTCCAAAGTATTGGGAGCTCAAGACTGTTGTCTATGGAAAAATAAATGAAGGAGCCCACAATTAAGGCCAAAAGCTGAAAGGTTAGGAGACAAGCCTTTGAAATATTATGCCACAGTGAAAACACTAGGCGCCCAGAACGATTTGATGATAACAACACGTAATATCTCAAACACGAGAAAGAGTGTTTTATCTGATTTTCCAAACACCGACGAGTGGATTGTAAAACACAAGCACTGTCAAGCTTTTTAAGAGATCTCCAAAGAACAGGTGGATGAGACAAGAAAACTCTGTTGCCGAACATTTTAATATTGACTATATGTATCTGTAATTTCTTTTACTACAACAAGTAGACCTAAAAACGTGACCTTCGGTCACGCTTGCGTAACGCTAACATTTATGTCACACAAAGTAACATAAGCTCTTTTAACAAGATGACCGTGTGAGAGCCTCCTTGATCACTGTTATATTGGGTTATTGGGTTCACCATAGTCAATCGAGGGGCACCAGGTCGCCAACTACACCGGGATACCGACGGCCCCACCTCCAAAAAATAGCTATTTCTGAGTTGCTTTGAACCTTATTATGAAAGCGAACCTAAGTCCAAACCTTTTATTATGAAAACTGGTTTTTTTCATATGCAACTAATTTAAGTTTTCTGTTAAAAATTTTTGCACTTAGCCTGGCTTTCATAATGCGGCTCACCACATTTCTAAAATGGCAACAAAAAAACCCCGAAAAACTGTCCAGCCAGTTGGAACAGGCTTAAGGCGACGCACTATAATCTTTGATTACTGCTAGTTACACTCGTAATTTCATTTATAGTTGCAAAAATAAACCTTGAACTTGAACGTTTATAACTGATTGCCTGTTAAGAATCTGGCTGCATTGTTTTGATGGTTGGTCTAGTCTCTGACGTCAAAATCCACGTGAGGATTCCGTGCTGCGGGAGGCATTTTCCATTTGAGAATTTTGCAGGTTCATGCCCTAACTGTGTTCTCGCATGGCGGTTTGAGGGTTCTGTGCGTAACTTCTAACATTCTATTAGTCTTAAGTGTAATTTTGGTGCAATACTCTCCTCCATCGTAAGCGCCTGTTATAAGTTACTCCAGTCACAGATAGCTGTGAGACTGAACCGGGTCCAAGCAGTCAGCTCCTACTTTGTAAGTAAATTCCGGTTAGCCTTTTCCTTATCATTATATAAGTTATCGGCTGCCAGTTTAAACGGCGGTCAGTCTATGGAGTTCGTCATTGCCGGCCGTTCTGATGTAATGCCATTCCGTCCTCAGAGACCCAGGGAAAGATAGTCCGCGACGGGGGGAAATCAACAATTGGGTCAAAACAGTCAGGAAAAATTTCGGCGAAATCATTTTTTGCCAAAATTTTTCTAACCCGTTTCGACTTGAATCCCTGGGTCTCCGAGGATATCCCTCCTCCCTCCTCAACAATTATATATATATCCTCCTCGAGCTTTCTCAAGCATTTGTTATGAAAGACGTTAGTTACTTTGTCTCCATCTCGTTTATTAACTTTTCAACAGTTGGATGCATACGCTTAACTAAAAAATAAAAGTTGCTGTTGTACACTCTCAGCATTGTCAATTCTAATGTGCTGATCAGACCATCTTTGCAGAAGCAGACGATGCCTTTCATCTGCTTTATCGACAGGGATAATAACCTGAGTATCAGGCTTATAAGGGAGGAGGAGGGGGAGGGGGCGGGGGGAGAGAAGTCTTCTTTCCTCTTTTGGACCTCCTCCTTCCCCCCACCTCTCCAGCCTTAGGAAGGTCTGATAATCGATGAGTTTACTCAGGTTTTGGTGCGAGCGAAAATAGCCAAGTGATAACACTTCAATTATCTCTTCTCGAGTTATACTTTTTTTTAATAAGAACTATTTTTAATTTGAGGGTTAACCGGCATTCTTAACTCTTTGAGGATTTGAGGCTGGAATGTTTTAGGTTTTTTATTTTGCAGTCGAGAAAACAAGTTATCTTCCAGTAATTATAAATCACCTCGCAACCAAAAGGCTGTGCGAAGTCGCAACGCTTGCCCAACTGGGAAAAAAAGACTTTCCTCGGAGAGCAGGCAGCTGTGCAGAGTCTACACAACCAACCACAAAACAGCTTTGATCTTGATAGCAAACTACAGTCATTGTAAAATTAATAAGTGAAAATTTGCAATACAGCCGCATACTTATTAGCCTCCCACGCAGTCGTTTTTAGGGGACTCGTATTACCTCTTCCCTACAAATGTACTCGAGTTTTCTTTGAACTTAGTCAAATATTGCTCTAAATGTGCTTTAAGGATTTCAACTGCCCTGCTTCTTGTCGTTATTTAAACAAATTGATACCGTCACTGAGCGCGAACAGACTGTCCCCTCCGATTGTCAGTTCTAAACTTTGGCTTGGGTATGTTCTTGGCGGGTAATTTAAATCCAGTAACCTTTCTCAGACTCAATAGGGACCCTCAGATTTGACTACGACTACGAGATTGAGTACGAGTACGACTTTTCAAATCTAGTTTGCGTGGTTTGGATAACCGCTTGTCACACCAATCTTGTTTCTAGAGTCTCCTTTGCTGCTGGTGAACAACGCGAAGGAGCGATCAGTTCTGGGATCGCGACTGATTTGAAATTTGAAAGTCGTGCTGTTACTCTGATCTGAAGGTCGCTTATGTTCCCACGAAAACTCATCGTATTAAAGAGCAAATTTAGACACGTTAACTTTGCTCAAAGCTCAAAATACATTAAAAATGCCCTTCAATTCAAGATCCACCTGCAAAACGATGCCCCGGCTCGTTTTCCGCTTACAGTACTTCCTGTCCCTCCTTGTTTCTGACGCATTAGGGCGCCGGTAATGTAAGCCCGCTTTGAGCCTGCACAGTGCAGCCTCTGGAACGAACGCTTCAGTACATGGGCTTGACTGGAGACGATTTTCGCGCTCGCTAGCAAGGATCTCTCGCTTTACTATCTTTAATAAAACTAACAGACTGCTCGAAGTCAAATGAGTCACCGTACAAAGGGAAAATTCTTAGATAACAAGGACTTGAACCAGGTTTCTGAGCCCACGAGAATGGGCACCGCACAAATCCATCCCACCAAATCTTATTAGGAGTCTATTCTAACCGCTGGTCAAGGAGCCTGAGGATTTTGGGTACGAGTCATGGCCGGGTTACAATATACAATGTCTTGAATAATGACACGTGACATGTTCCTGGAAGTGGGAATGGGATTTGGAAGCTGGGAAATGGGATTTGAAAAAAAAATTGAGCTGGAAAATGGGATTGGCACCAACCCCCCCCCCCCCCCCCCTCTCCCTTCAGGACCCTGACACAAAAGGGACGTATCTAAACTGAGAAAACCTCCGGACGTTTCCTCAGTTGATATGACGTATCATTGTATATTTTTGCCCTACTATTGGAACTAACGTTGGGTCTACATAAGTTCCTTTATCTTTTTGTGAAAGACATGGAAAGCTCAAATCTGTGTTACAGGGAACTGTTAAACCGGTTAATCCATAGTACAGTAAACGTATGGTTCAACTACATCATCTATATAATTTCTACATAGTGATATATTGCATAAGGGTTCGTTTACATGAAAGCGGAGAATGAGTGTCGTCACAGAATAAAATTTCTTTTCCCTTACATTTGACTTAATGGTTTCATCCCGAGATACTGGGATCACTAGAGATCAGGAGACGAACTCATCCGGCCCGAGATGAACTTCCTGAAGAGGCCAGTACTATGTACTCTTCCTCGACAGATTTGACGAAAAAAACTGAACAGCGTAAATAGTGTTTAATGCTGCATGTGATCCATGCACTTGGGACCAAAAAATGTCCTCATCAAAAGTGAACGCTGTTCATATACGATCTTTCCTCGCGTTTAATCCTGTGATGCAAACTTTCATGTAAATGGGTCCATTCTCGTTGTGTTTTGACTTTGGCGTCAGTGCTACTTAATAATTATGCATTTTTCCCTTTGATAAACTTATCAGAAATTTAAATTTCCATGTTGTTTCTATTTCTCCACTTTGACCGGTAAAAGCTGTTCGAAAATAGAAAATATAACGCAGTAAATATCATTTTCTCTTCCTCGGACTTTTTTTTTTTGTTTCTCATTCTTGCTCTCTATTTTTTTGTTGTTGTTGTTGTTGTTGTTGTTTTGGTTTTTTTTTTTTTACTTCTTTTTCGGCTTTTATGTGTTTTTTGTTTGTATATGTCCATAAACTGTAGTAGCTTACACTTTGGTAAAAGACGCTGATACGAGTTAGCCGCCCGCGTTCCAAACTGCCCAAGTTTTTAGATTGTTCAAGGACGTACAGTACAGTGAAGTCTGACACGAGCGGGAGTGCATCTCTCCAAAAAGCACGAGATCAATTTATTTGTGTGTTGCGTGGTACTCTGTATTCAAACGTTTCGTAATTGCTTCAGGACTTCAGTAATACAATAAGTGAATAACTATAATGTATTAATCGGCCTTCAAAGTTAAAGTAATAAAAATAGTCTTTTAAGACCTCAATGTTATGACAAACCGCACAAAATTCGATCATGCAACTAACATTAAAATTTTAATTAGGAACTTCCATAATCGTTTTACTCTCGAAAGTTCGAATTTTCAACATTCTGGCCTACAATATCAAAGGCTCCTGTGAGCCAACTCGTGAATGCAGATGACACATCAGTAATTGAAATTAAGACGGCTGCGGAAACTTCCTTGCAAGCTAAAAGAAATTATATCTTTGCCCGATTATGTAACGAGAAATAACCATTCTTGTACTATAAAAATGATTGTCAAATTATTCTATACAGATTAAATAAGATTATTCTGATGCGCCGATTAAAAAATTTCACTTTTTTATTATTATTCAAAGTTCACAGAAGCACGCCATGTGCAGCTACGTCATGCAAATTCGTGTCCTATAGTCCGGGGCTACTGGGGCTAGTGGATTCTGATCATCACTTGTCCGATGAGCAAGTGAAGTTTTTTCGGGAATTAAAATTACAAAATTACTGTAGGGCATACTTTTTTTAACTTCCAGGTAGATTTGTGTTTTTCAAGCCGATCTCACAAAGGGAAATCTGATCATGCAACTAACATGCAATTTTAGAAACTTCCATAATCGTTTCACCCTCAAAAGTTCGAGTTTCGAATTTTCTGGCCTACTTTAAACGAGTATTCACCTTTCAAACTCACCAAACTTCCCCCACCCCCCCCCCCGCCTCACCCGCTCCTCTCTGAACTTGATTTTTGTCTTCTTCCAGTTTCAAGCAGTTCGCACCATATCGTTGTGAAAGGATGTCTGCTGCAAAAGGCGAGGTACAAGCTGTAAATCGAAAACTACTTAGGCGACTTTTTTTTATTTTAGTTGCTTACTTAGCTACAGAGCTTCTGCTTTAGTGGATTTATCAGTGTGTTGATGAACTAATCAGACTAATATATTATGCAACGGTGACGGCGACGACAACGCCACAAAACAAACCGCTTAATGAGCAAAGACAATCGCTCTGCACGTGCGTTTTAAATTTTGGTAAATTTCTTTGCCATCCTCTGCAAAACAAACCCATATTTAATTTTTACTTGAACGCCACTCGCACCAATTTGATTCTTGACAAAACCTGGGTAGTTCGCCGTTTCTGTTAAATGAGTTGAACGAGTTGAAATCATGGCGAAGTAGTACGAATGAAGTAAAGTTATTTTCAAGTGACGTTTTCTTTGGTGTTATTGTCGTCGCTGCTTACGTTTCCTTATGATAAGGCGGAGAGTCTTTTCTCTTTTTTCACGCGCGCACAGTATCTAAACGTCTTGGGACAGGCTAAAGCACTCTAAACAAGGCAACTTCTAACTGGACTCCAAGAAAACGGACTTCGAGAAAACTTGTATCAAGTCGACAGTACTGATTCGATGTATTTTCTCTTATTTATATTAGGCAGGATTTTCAAGGGTTTCGCCCGTCACTGCAATCCTCACATTACACTTCACAATTTTACGTCATTGTAAAATTTTAAGGACAGGAATCTTCATCACGTGATATGCGCGACTCCAGTAATTTAATATTCACTGGCAAAACATGATCACAGCTCATGATTTGTCCGTGATCACAAGCACGATCACAGAGTCCAATGAAATCATTCACAAAATTCGATCATGCAACTTACTAACTGAACGTGCAATAGGCCTTATCACGGTTTTCGACGCCATTTTGACGAGTAGGCAAACACGCTTGAAATAACAGTGTTTGTATGGAAATCCGATGTCAAATAATTTTAGTAAAACATCGCTTCTGAAAAATTCATGAATTGGAAACTTTTGGCACTGTGCCAGAAAGCGTCCAGTCGTGTTTTGAACTTTCCATACATTTGTCTGCAAGCGAACCAGCCGTGAACTGCTACTAAAAATAGTTCGCGGGAAAAAAATACAGACAAATGTATGGAAAGTTCAAAACACGACTGGACGCTTTCTGGCACAGCTACATCCCTCCAATTTTTTTTCTTAAAATCCTTTTCCTAGTGCCAAAAGTTTCCAATTCATGAATTTTTCAGAAGCGATGTTTTATGAAAATTATTTGACATCGGATTTCCATACAAACACTGTCATTTTAAGCGTGTTTGCCTACTCGTCAAAATGGCGTCGAAAACCGTGATAAGGCCTATTTTAGAAACTTCCATAATCGTTTTACCTTCGAAACTTTGAGTTGCGAATTTTCTGACCTCCTTTAAACGGGTATTCAGCTTTCAAACCGTTGCATCACTCACAAACTGGTCTAGGCGGGCAACGCTGGTAATATAACGCTAAGAACTTTACCTTTCGGGTATCACAAGGTACGATCAAAAAAGTCCTACATTGTCACAAATCACAAGACAAACAACGCAAAACTCGAACACGGGATTAATGTTGCCACAAGCGTTTTAACCTTGAAAGTGCGTGCAGCGATACTTTTCTCAGTATCCAGTTTTCAAACAATCAGGCAAGAAGTTCGCACCATATCGTTGTGAAAGGATGTCTGCTGCAAAAGGCGAGGTACAAGCTGTAAATCGAAAACTACTTAGGCGACTTTCTTTTTATTTTATTTGGTTTTTTTGAAAACTTGTTCCTCTTTGTTGTTGTTTGCGCAGATTGTGCCCTAAGACAAGCAACCCTTGTCACATATAACACTAAAAACGTGACCTTTCAGTTTTCACAAGGCAAGAAAAAAAAATTCCATATTGTCACAAATCACAAGACAAACAGCACAAGACTCGAACACGGGATTATTGTTGCCACATTGTTAGTCCCTTGTTAGGAATGCGGTGACGGGTGAAACCCTAATTAAAAATCCTGCCTAATATAAATAAGAGTAAATACATCGAATCAGTACTGTCGACTTGATACAAGATTTCTCGAAGTCCGTTTTCTTGTAGTCCAGTTAAAACTCGGCTTGTCGACTCGACGTTTTAGGGTGCTTTTGCCTGTCCCAAGACGTTTAGACATGTACTGTGCGCGCGTGAAAAACGAGAAGAGACTCCCCGCCTTATTATGAAAAAAGCTTAAGCAGCGACGACAATAACACCAAAGAAAACGTCACTTGAAAATAACTTTACTTCATTCGAGTTTCGAATTTTCTGGCCTGCCTTACAGTCAACCCAGGTCACGCGTGTACGATATTTTTGAAATTTGAACGGAGTTTTGAAATTTACATGTCAGTTTTCAAAACGGCAGGTCTATTCCGGGGGTGGGGGGTGGGGGGGTGGGGGGTGAGGGGTGGGGGGTGAGGGGTGAGGGGTGGGAGCTGAGGGGTGAGGGGTTAGGGGTGAGGGGTGGGGGTGAGGGGTGAGGGTGGGGGGTGAGGTTTGGGGGTGGGGGGTGAGTTTAACAGACGTGGATCTAGACTCTCATAGACTCTCATATACGTTGACATTTGCAACCATGTTACTCTCCAAAGTCTCACGACGTTACGGCCGTACCACGTAACTCAATTTACATACATCGTGTATGTCAATACTTTGACATTTGCAACCATGTTACTCTGCCAAAGTCCCACGAAGTTACGGCTAAATCTTCAGATGATAGGCCACCCTCTTATTTTTTCAAGTAAATAACTAGAGACCCATGCCTTAATTTTCTTGAGGGGGATACAAGTCAAGATGTAATCCATGCAGGTTATTTTCACGGTATCATATTGGTGCGAGCGAAAACTGAAAAAAAATTACATAAAAATAGAAATGTCATCGTAATTGCATGCAGCAAAGGACGGAAATCATCCCCCTGTGCATCCTCGTTCAGTATAGTTCCGTTTGAAAGCACCAACATGACTACAGTGAATACCACCACTAACATGAGATTCGTTGGCTTGTGTACATTATTAAATGAATTTTTCGCGACACGTGAATTTCGAGATTTTGAAGTGTACATCGCAGCACTTGGCTTTGGCCAATATTCTAAAGGCTTGCACGGCAAGTCACTTAATTTAATTTTCGTGACTGAATTTTCCCGTTTTCACGAAATATGCAAAATTAGAAAGTGTCGCAAAAAATTTCTGTGCTAAGTTTGTTTTTTGAATTGAATTGATAATTTTATTGTCAGCTGTAATTGTTTGTACCACTGAAGTCCCAGTACACGTTACTTCAGCTTTATTTACCACGTCCGTTAAAAATTTTAAGGACCAATCTTAATCAGCGGCCAACCTCAAGCTTTACTCAGTTGGACGATTCGACCATTGAAATGCCTTAATCGGCAACGGCAAATACACTAGAGCTTGTTGTCGTGAGAGTTATCTCTCGAATATAAGTGATACCAGCATATTTTAGTCACTAAAAACATGTTTGTTGTTTATTTTTATGTTCCGTTTTCTATTAATGGAACTCTGATTACAAGGAAGGGAGAAACGGAAATCTGAAATTGAAAGAAATTATAAACTGAAGGCAGTGAACTTTTTTCTTTCTTTTTTCTCTGATCCTAGAGAGAATTAGAAATGAAGATTCGAAATGTAACATGCTCAAATCCCAAATACAAACGAGAAAAGGGAAAAACATTTTTTCCCTGCCCACCAAAAAAAAAGGGGGGGGGGTGAAGGAAGGAAACTGCTCGCTAGTTAAAGTAACGATTCAACAAAACCAGTCTAGATTCCGGTTTTTCATAAGCCACTTTGGCAAATTCATAAAAGTTAATCCAGATTATTTACAGTTACAGTTGTGTTGCAGTTTTAAGATTCCGAATTAATCTGAGAGTAGAGGGTTCATATCTCAAGAGCAGAACGTTTGTTTGTGTAATGACAATAACGACATTTGTAATTGTATCATGACAATAGCGACATTTAGTAGTATTGACGCTTACACTTAGTATCATTGACAAACCAGCCTAACAACCGGTTTTTCGAAGGCCATATGGTAAATGATTAACCAGGGAAAGTTAATCTAGTTTATTTGTATATATCAAGTTACAGTTTTGTTACAGTTTGAAGAATCAAAACCAATATGACGTCAGTTGTATCATTTAGTCGATCCAAGATCCAAGATCTTACGAGTCTCAAACAAAAAAGCAATACAATAAACGATAGCCACAGTTTGGATTACTTTTATGTGTTTGTCAAACTCAATAATGTTAAGGTGGATCGCAGATCCCCACAGCTCGCGCCATGAACAAATTAAACGTACCCTCACCCCCGAACTCGTGATTTCGTGTGAGATTGCAGGATGTTCGTTTATCACGTATATGAGAGTCTAGATCCACGTCTGTTGAACTCACCCCCCACCCCCATTCCTCACCCCTCACCCCCCACCCTCACCCCTCACCCCCCACCCCCTCACCCCCCACCCCTCACCCCTCACCCCCCACCCCCCACCCCTCACCCTCGGAATAGACCTGCCGTTTTCAAAATCGCCAACGAGATTTCAGAGTTCCCGTATAAATTTCCCTAGCTTATTGACGGTATAAAGCTATGAATTTTTCTTTACATTGCAAAATTGAATTTTTCAAGAATAACAATTGTTTCCCAAGTATTTTGAATCTTTTTTTCAGTTGACGCGTCTTTTTCGGAACGATTTCCAGAGAAGTGTCCAACATTCCATTCACACGTCGGACATTACAGAGAGAAATTCGAATGTTCATTTCATTCTTGGAAATACTGTTCGCGCGTGACCTGGGTTGACTGTAAACTTTACGCATCGATACTTTTTTCACTATCCAGTTTTCAAACAATCAAGCAAGAAGTTCGCACCATATCGTTGTGCAAGAATGTCTGCTGCAAAAGGCGAGGTACAGGCTGTAAATCGAAAACTACCTAGGCGACTTTCTTTTTATTTCAGTTGTTTTTTTTTTTTTTCATACTGAACTTGTTCCTCTTTGTTGTTGTTTGTGCAGATTGTGCTCCAAGACGAAATCCCACCCGAAACGGTGGAAGAGGAATCAAAAACAACAACTAAGCCCAAAGGTAAACTGTAAGCAGTTTTTAGAAGCTGATGAAAACGTCAGGAAAGAAAATCTCCAGTAGCCACACATCGACATTAACAAACGAACCACAGAATCCTCTGCCGGGGCTCTACCAAGTGCGTTGCCCACAGTAGAAATTATTATCAACGACTCCTTCTGAAAAGCTGGTTTACTAACTTAGAACGGAACGCCATAAAACCGTTTCCTACAACTAGGTCCCTGCACCTTAGAAACGACTTATTGACAACATCAATAAAACAGACAAACTGATAGACAAATTTACTAACAATAGACCAACGGACTAATTAAGAAACGAGTCTCACCATTGAAGATGAATAACATTTCAGTTTCTTCATTTCCTTTTTAAAAAACAAAAGTGTTAAAGTCGAACTAAAAATTACCACACTCATTGTCTTATTTCATTCTTTTCATTTTCTTAGGTCCGTTATCAAGGGTGTCCAAAGTCTCCGGAGATTTGCCTGCAGCATTTTTGATGCTGGAGAAGATAAAAATGCGGCACAGCTCAGGGTGTCTATCCAGCTACTCGCTCAGTTTGGAAGATAGAGACAGCTTTTATGCGTAGTTTGAATGGTATAACATTATTGTTACCTTAAAAGAATTGATAATTTCTTCACAAATATTTTCATGAAAACTCCCGCCGCAGTTTTAATCGAAAAGTCTAAAAGTATACGTACGTTAGCGTGTTCAATCACAGGAGCTTGTAAAAGAAAGAACGAATGAAATTAAAATATTCAACTTACGTTTTCGTTTGCTGTTGTTTTGTATTCTGTGCATTTGCATCCAAGATGGTAGTCTAAAATCACAGCAGTCGTGTGCTAGCTCTTTTACGCCCGAACGGATCTGAGGCTAATTGTTTAAAGAGTGGGTAATGTTCTGATTCCTTTTGTAAGTCACTATCCGCCGGGCAATTAAGATGTGAGAATTTCAGTGTAAGCTTATGAAAACTAGAACTAGCTGTCGAAATTGTACAGCCGGATTCCACCTCCAAGGTAAATTTTCACACAAATAAATCTTGTAAAAAATACAGATAATCAATAAAAGTTTTATTCAGTTGACTTGAAAATATCTGATGAAAACCTCTTTTATCTTTCTACGCATTTTTTACGTTCGTTTCGCCATTATTTGACGGTTTTCTTCTATCGCTATGAAAGCGAACCTAAGTCCAAACCTTTTTATATTATGAAAACTGGTTTTATTCATATGTAACTAATTTAAGTTTTCTGTTAAAAATTTTTGCACTTAGCCTGGCTTTCATAATGCGGCCCACCACATTTCTAAAATGGCAACAAAAAAACCCCGAAAAACTGTCCAGTTTGGAACAGGCTTAAGGCGACGCACTATAATCTTTGATTACTGCTAGTTACACTCGTAATTTCATTTATAGTTGCAAAAATAAACTTGAACTTGAACGCTTATAACTGATTGCCTGTTAAGAATCTGGCTGCATTGTTTTGATGGTTGGTCTAGTCTCTGACGTCAAAATCCACGTAAGGATTCCGTGCTGCGGGAGGCATTTTCCATTCGGGAATTTTGCAGGTCCATGCCCTAACTGTGCTCTCGCATGGTTTGAGCGTTCTGTGCATAACTTCTAACATTCTATTAGTTTTAAGCGTAATTTTGGTGCAATACTCTCTCCCATTGTAAGAGCCTGTTATAAGTTACTCCAGCCACAGATAGCTGTGAGATTGAACCGGGTCCACGCAGTCAGCTCCTACTTTTGTAAGTAAAATCCGGTTAGCCTTGCCCTTATTATTATATAAGTTATCGGCTGCCAGTCTAAACGGAGGTCAGTCTATGGAGTTCTTAATTGCCGGGCGTTCTGATGTAATGCCATTCCGTCCTCAGAGACCCAGGGAAAGATAGTCCGGGGCGAGGGAAAATCAACACTTGGGTCAAAACAGGCAAAAAAAAAATTTCGGCGAAACCTTTTTTTGCCAAAAAAATTCTAACCCGTTTCGACTTGAATCCCTGAGTCTCCGAGGATACGTCTCCTCAACAAACATATATATCCTCTTCGAACTTTCTCAAGCATTTGTTATGAAAGACGTTAGCTACTCTGTCTCCATCTTGTTTATTAACTTTTCAACTGTCGGATGCATACGCTTAACAGTAAAAAAAAATTGCTGTTGTACACTCTCAGCATTGTCAATTCTAATATGCTGATCAGACCATCTTTGCAGAGCCAGACGATGCCTTTCCTATGCTTTATGGGCGAGGATAATAAGCTGAGTATCAGGCTTATTGGGGAGGAGAAGATGGAGACGGGGGGGGGGGGAAGGAGAGAACTCTTCTTTCCTCTTTTGGATCTCCTTCTTCCCCCACCTCTCCAACCTTAGGAAGGCCTGATACTCGATGAGTTTACTCAGGTTTTGGCGCGTTCAAAAATAGCCAAGTGATAACACTTCAATTATCTCTTCTCGACTGGTTATACTTTTTTTAATAAGAATGATTTTTTATTCGACGGGTAACCGGCATTTTTAACTCTTTGAGGATTTGAGGCTGGAATGTTTTGGGTTTTTTTATTTTGCAGTTGAGAAAACGAGTTATCTTCCAGTAAATATAAATCACCTCGCAACCAATAGGCTGTGCACAGTCGCAACGCTTGCCCGTTTTCTCCTGCTTGCTCGGAGAGCAGGCAGCTGTGCACAGTCTACACAACCAACCACAAAACAGCTTTTCTTTTGATATCAAACTTATCTCGTACCCAGATCTCCATTTCGACATTCCCGAATCAAATGAGATCTGGCTACGAGATTAATATCAAACTACATTCATTTGAAAATTATAAAGTAAAAAGTTGCAATACGGCCGCATACTTATGTACTCGAGTTTTCTTTGAACTTAGTCAAATATTGCTCTGAACGTGCTGAAGGATTTCAACTGCCCTGCTTTTAAGGTTTTTTTTAAGGGACCTATTTCCACCAGCTTCTTGTCATTGTTTAAACAAATTGATACCGCCACTGTGCGTGAACAGACTGTCCCCTCCGATCTTCTTAGAAAATCATACTGAAACTGGCACAGTTCTAAACTTTGACTTGCGGGGTACGTTCTTGGCGGGTTATTTAAATCGAGTAACCTGATCTGAAGGTCGCTTATCTTCCCACGAAAACTCATCGTATAAAAGAGAAAAATCTAGACACGTTCACTTTGCTCAAAGCTCAAAATACGTTTAAAATGCTCTTTAAGATCCAGCTGCAAAAAGATGCCCCGGCCCGTTTTCCGCTTATACAGTACTTCCTGTCCCTCCTTGTTTCTGACGGATTAGGGCGCCGGTAATGTAAGCCCGCTTTGAGCCTGCACAGTGCAGCCCCTAGAACAGTACATGTGCTTGACTGGAGACGATTTTCGCGCTAGCTCGTAGGGACCTCTCGCTTTACTATCCTTAAGAAAACTAAGGGACTGTTCGAAGTCAAATGAGTATGTACAAAGGGAAAATTCTTAGATAACAGGGACTTGAACCAGGTTTCTGAGACCACGAGAATGGGCACCCCGCAAATCTACCCCACCAAAATGTGGTCACAGTAGTTTAGGTAAGTTAGTTTAGTTAGGTATGATTTTGGTTATCTTTTATCTTTTATCTCTTTACAATATTTACTGACGGATTTACCGTGTCTAAATAAAGTTACCATACCAGATAGCCAACGAGGCGCGTAGCGCCGAGTTGGCTTTAATCATCTCATATCCAACAAGCGTGAGTGGAATAATTGTTTTATTTTAAAAATCGAGAAATGTTGCTAGATCTAACTAATTTTGCTTTAGAAGAACAACCAGAAGACAATTTAATGGTCGCTATTTCTTGGGCATGGTATAATGGCTCATATACCATGGCCGCTTAGCCAATCAAATCCCTGGAATTGCATCATACAATGATCCAGTTTTTAATAAAATGCGTTGAATAATTACACGTGACATGTTCCTGGAAGTGAGAATGGGATATGGAAGCTGGGAGATGGGATTCGGAAAAAAATTGGGCTGGGAAATAGGATTGGTACCTTCCCCCTTCCTTTTCAGGACCCTGATATAAAAGGAACTTTCCTCAGTTGATATAATGTATCATTGTATATTTTTGCCCCACTATTGGAAACTATAAGTGCTAACGTTGGTCTACATAAGTTACTTTATCTTTTTGTGAAATGACCTGGCAAGTTCAAATCTGTGTTACTGGGAACCTGTTAAACCGGTTAATCCATAGTAGAGTAAACATATGGTGAATCGTGAGATACCTGAAAAAATTAGGCAACTTTTTTATCCAAACAATATCTATCCCGCTTTCACACTAAGACAACTTCTGAGATGACCCATTCGCAAAAAAGCATCGTCGGTCTTCTAGTGAGAAAGTAACCAATCTGTTTCTGCATATTGATATCAGGTAGGAAAAACTCATTATAACACAAGAATATGCTCTTTGATACTTAAAAGGTTAATTTATTTGATAATTTATTACACCCAGTTTGAAATCGCTGGTGATCCTTGCAATCTGATTGGTTCTCACAAGTGCGATTTATTCACGAATCGCACCATTTTTTGCTCTAAATTGCATCCTTTTTTAGCCCTCTCAAAATGACAAAATGAATATGAACAAATAATAGCGAATCAAATTTCATGGCCTTAATGTACTAGCTAATCACATTGCAGTAAATATAGGGCAAAAAAAAATTCATTTGGGGGGGGGGGGGGGGGAGAGAATTTTGCAATTTCTGTTCCCCCAATTCCCTCTTTTCCAGAAAAAGCCGGGTTTAATTTCCTGAAGTGAATATAAAACTGTATGATTTCAAAATGGGTGTCATAAAGTGGTAATTGAACTTCAGGTCGTGCAATTTTGGTCTGAAATCATACTTGTGATTTCAAATCGAACTCGCGCTGCGCGCTCGTTCCATTTTGAAATCACGCGTATGATTTCAGACCAAATTGCACTCCACTCAGTTCAATTACCATTATAAATTAAATGAAAATAAAAGTATCTTTGATTATGGCCTGGAAGTTCGAAACTTGATTAACAACAATTTGATCGATAGAAAAAAATGACAATGCTTTATTAGAACGATTTCCACTGCTTCTATTATCTACCTGAATTAAATCTTCAACTGATGAAAACCTCTTACACTACTAAAGCTACAAGGACGATTCTTCATGCCGATTTTAACTACATCATCTTAAATTCTACATAGTAATATATTGCATAAGGGCTCGTTCACAGAAAGCAGAGAATGAGTGTAGTCACAGAATAAAAGTATATTTTCGCTTACATTTATTTAATAGTTTCATCCCGAGATACCGGGATCCCTAGAGATCAGGGGCCCGTTTCTCGAACGGATCCGGTAACTTACCGGGCCCGATAAGTATATTTTTTAAACGTTTTTTTTTTTTCGCCGATTACACAATGATTACAGACATGCCACTTAGCCAATGTTTTCCTAGAATTATAAGATTTTGATATTTAGTATTCAAATCTAACAAAAGTTGACTTCTGTTAAGAAACATTTATCACCAAAGACACTTATCGGGCCTGGGAGACGAACTAATCCGGCACGAGATGAACTTTCTGAAAAGGCCAGTGCTATGTACTCTCCCTCGACAGATTTGACAAAAAAATGAGCTCATGATTTGTCCGTCATCACAAGCACGATCACAGAGTCCAATGCCATCATTCACAAAATTCGATCATGCAACTTACTAACTGAACATACAATTTTAGAAACTTCCATAACCGTTTTCCGAAAGTTCGAGTTGCGAATTTTCTGATCTGCTTTAAACGGGCATTTCAAACCGTTACATCACTCACAAACCGGTCTAAGCGGGCAACCGTGGTAATATAACACTAAAAATATTACCTTTCAGTTATCACAAAGTACGATCAAAAAATTCCCATGTTGTCAGAAATCACAACAAAAAACCTCGAACACAGAATTAATGTTGCCACAAGCAATGCAATAAAGACACCATCTTTTGAGGTTGAGGAATTAAAAGAGGTAACAGGCAGAGAGCACCAGCTATTTTGAGTTTTGGTGGGTCCTGTTCGAGTATAGTAGTTTTGACCATTTCCCTTATAAAAAATGTTAAAACATGCGCTAGGGAGTCGTGCAGGCCTGTCCTCCTTGTACCCCATTATTGTCATGGACGTGCAAAGACAGTGTTTTCCCTTATTAAACTATTGTTTTCTGACGTTCTTGTTGCCGTCGTCGTCGTCGCCGCTTGAGGTCCCTGTTAACAACGTGAAATGACCAAATTCAAGGTTTTATGGAGAACGTGCAATTTTTGGAAACTTCCATAATCGTTTTACCTTCGAAAGTTCGAGTTGCGAATTTTTTTTCAGCTTTCAAACCGTTGCATCACTCAAAAACCGGTCTAGGCGGGCAACCGAGGTAATATATAATGTTGCCACAAGCGTTTTAACTTTGAAAGCCGGTCCGTGCATCGATACTTTTCTCAGTATCCAGTTTTCAAATACAATCAGGCAAGAAGTTTGCACCATATCGTTGTGAAAGGATGTCTGCTGCAAAAGTCGAGGTACAGGTCTTAAATCGAAAACTACTTAGGCGACTTTCTTTTTATTTTAGTCGGTTAGTTAGCTTCTACTTTAGTAGATTTATTAGTGTGTTGATGAACTAATTTATTACGCAACGGTGACGGCGACGACAACGCCACAAAACAAACCGCTTAATGAGCAAAAACAATCGCTCTGCACGTGCGTTTTAAATTTTGATTAATTTCTTTGCCAGCCTCTGCAAAACAACAACCTGAAATGACCAAATTTAATTTTTACTTGAATGCCACTCCCACCAATTTGATTCTTGACAAAACCTGGGTAGTTCGCCGTTTCTGTTAAATGAGTTGAACGAGTTGAAATCATGGCGAAGTAGTACGAATGAAGTAAAGTTATTTTCAAGTGACGTTTTTTTTGGTGTTATTGTCGTCGCTGCTTAAGTTTTCTTATAATAAGGTGGGGTGTCTCTTCTCGTTTTTCACGCGCGCACAGTATCTAAACGTCTTCGGACAGGCTAAACCACTCTGAACCGGCGAGTCAGTGACGAGTCGACTTCTAACTGGACTCCAAGAAAACGGACTTCGAGAAATCTTGTATCAAGTCGACAGTACTGATTCGATGTATTTACTTTTATTTATATTAGGCAGGATTTTTAAGGGTTTCAATCGTCACCGCAATCCTAACATTACACTTCACAGTTTTATGTCATTATAAAATTTTAAGGAGAGGAATCTTCATCAGGTGACATGTGCGACTCCAGTGATTTAACATTCACCGGCAATCTCGTTCCCAGAGCCCGCTTTTCTTTTGGTCAGCACCAAATTCAAGGTTTTGTGGAGAACGTGCAATTTTAGAAACGTCCATAATCGTTTTACCCGCCTTCGACAGTTCGAGTTGCGAATTTTCTGGCCTGCTTTAAACGGGTTTTCAGCTTTCAAACCGTCGCATCACTCACAAACCGGTCTAGGCGGGCAACCCTTGTAATATAACACTAAAAACTTTACCTTTCAGTTATCAGAAGTTACGATAAAAAAAGCGGTCCCATATAGTCACAAATCAGAAGACAAACAACACAAAATTCGAACACAGAATTAATGTTGCCACAAGCGTTTTAACCTTGAAAGTGCGTGCATCGATACTTTTCTCAGTATCCAGTTTTCAAACAATCAGGCAAGAAGTTAGCACCATATCGTTGTGAAAGGATGTCTGCTGCAAAAGGCGAAGTACAGGCTGTAAATCGAAAACTACTTAGGCGACTTTCTTTTTATTTTAGTTGTTTTTTTTTAAAAAACTTGTTCCTCTTTGTTGTTGTTTGCGCAGATTGTGCTCCAAGACGAAATCCCACCCGAAACGGTGGAAGAGGAATCGAAAACAACAACTAAGTCCAAAGGTAAACTGGAAACAATTCCTAGTAGCCACACATCGACATTTACAAACGAACCACATAATCCTCTGGGGCTCTGCCAAGTGCGTTACCTACAGTAGAAATTATTATCAACGACTCCTTCTGGAAAGCTGGTTTACTAACGTAGAACCGAACGCCATAAAGCTGTTGCGCACAACTCAGTACCTGCACCTTAGAAACGACTTATTGACAACATCAATAAAACAGACAAACTGATAGACAAATTTACTAACAATAGACCAACGGACTTTTAACAAAAGACGGGTCGAAACGTACTAATCACTTTTTACAATCTCCACAGCCAATAACATCACGACTTACTGACAAACGACCAATAACATCTCGACTTCGCTGACCAATCAGGTCAACAACCAGAAAAATTTATACCATCTACTGACGTTCCACACTCTGAAGATGACTTCCGCTCGGGTTGTCGAAATTTCAGTCAATGTCACCTCAAACAGTCCTTCTCAGGACTTCACTCACCCGTATGATCATGATTTACGTATACATGGAAATTTTTATTCTTCGTATTAGCCTTAATTTGAGTGGTCCTAAGCTCTCAATTGTTGCAGAACTTGTCCTTACATACGCAACTTTTTGTAACAAAAATAAAAGTGTCAAGAGTCTCACCATTAAAGGTGAATAACATTTGAGTTTTTTCATTGCCTTTTAAACAAAAATGACGTGTTAAAGTCAAACAAAAAATTAGCACACTCATTGTCTTATTTCATTTTTTCATTTTCCCAGGTCCATTATCAAGGGTATCCAAAGTCTCCGCAGATTTCCCTGCAGCATTTTCAATGCTGGAGAAGATAAAAATGCCGGACAGCACAGGGTGTCTATCCAGCTACACATGTTTGGAAGATAAATACACCTTAAAAACCGGAGTATATGAGTAGTTTGAACGGGCATAACATTATCGTTACTTTAAAAGAATTGATAATTTCTTCACAATGTTTCATGGAAATTCCCGCGGAAGTTTTAATCGAACAGTCTAAAAGCACGTTAGAATGTTCAATCCCAGGAGCTTGTAAAGAAACTCCGGAATGAAATTAAAATATTCAAGTTACGTTTTCGTTTCCTGTTGTTTTGTTTCCTGTGCATTCGCATCCAAGATGGCACACCCAAAAGCACAGCAGTCGTCTGCTAGCTCTTTTATGCCCGAGCGGATCTGTGGCTAATTGTTTAAAGATTGGATAATGTTCTGATCCACTTTGTAAGTCACTATCCGCCAGGCAATTAAGATGTGAGAATTTCAGTGTTAGCTTATGAAAACTAAAACTAGTTGTCGGAATTGTACAGCCGGGTTCCACTGTATCTGCAAGGTAAATTTTCACGCAAATCAATCTTGTAAAAAATACAGACAATCCATAATAGTTTTATTTCAGTAGTCGGAAAATATCTGATGAAAACCTCTTTCATCTTTCTATGCAATTTTTACGTTCGTTTCGTCCGTTATGGGACGGTTTTCTTCCATCTCTTTGATCATCGTCCATTCAGATGACACTTCCAGTTATTTTCTCCATTTATGTTCCACTTTACCTCATTGTTTTGGCCGAGCTTCCATAATGCGTCTTGTACCCGTCTTTATACTATAAACGCATTTTTAATACCACACGAACAACAAATGTTTGGCCAAGTTCGTCCCGACGGATAATGTGTCCTCTAGAATAAAAAACGCCATTGAAACGTTCGACGTTGTTGGGAGGTGAAATTCACGAGTTTATCAAATGACTGGCACCCGGAACAGACGATGATATGGTGAAAAATGCCCGACTAATGTACGGGGAGGATACTATAAATTCCACACTTTCCTACTTTTTCCCTATTTTTTTTTAGCAATATCTTCATGGCTAAGGTTGAAACGGAGATTTTAAACCAAAGCGAATTAAAACCGCTCATTTGGAAACGATATATAGACGACATATTTTCCCTATGGACTTTAAACAGAGAGGAGATAATGCAGTTCCCTGAGCAAGCAAACAAACACCACTCCACAGTAAATTTATGGCTGAAATTTCAGAAACAGAAACGATATTTCTGGATACAAATATTTGTAAAGGCGAAAGACTTATTTAGAAGCAATTCAGTTCTTGATGGACGTAAGCTCTTTAAACCTACTGAAACATTTCAATATACGCACTTCTCTTCATGCCACCCACCAAGGGTCAAAAAAGACGGAGCCTAATGTTTTGCACCCCCCCAAAAAAAACACACGACTTTTATACCTTAAAAATGCAATTTTAAGAACAGTATACATACTGCCTTTCTGCTGAAAAAGAAACAAAGTTTTGGAACATAGAATGAGGAAATATTTTTTTTTGTGGTTTATATATCGCAACCATGGGCCCCCAGGCCCCATGCCGCTTAGAAAATACGCAGCTGCCACTCCTATTATGCAGATTATTCGAATCATGCTTTCGGATCTTGCGGGAACTTTGGCTTGAATTGCGTAATTAAGAACTATTAGCCTGGTGGAAATTCGAACGCAAAAAAATACGTGCAGATTTTTTAGACCCAAAAAATTCACGGTTAAATCTTCAACCCAAAAAAATACAGGAGTTGAAAATTTTAGACCCAAAAAAATACGTCTGACCCCCCGTCACGTTCATACCCGAGTATCCCCCTGGGACAAAATCCCTTCTTGTTCGCTCGTTTCTCGACCAAAATGCCCGCCAAAACAACCAGTTAATAGCGGAGATGTTCGTTTTTCCGACGGATCGCTTCGTTGGTCGAAGAGTTAAAATCCCATCGAAAATAACCGAGTTTACTCTATTTTGGCCGGAAACTGGTACCGGCCGGAAACTGGGCAACACACTGTATCAGTTACGAATTCACAATATAACCATCTCCCAGTTGGCTTGATAAATTTTTTTTCAGGCTTTCTTTTCGCAACTACTTAAGTTGCGTTCTAACTGCGAGGATCTTTCTTCTATTTGAGTGTATTGTTTTACCACAGAAACACTAACACTGGGAACCAGTTAAACAATTAGCAGTATGATTTATTTTTTGTCTAAATAAGCATAACTGAGTACAAGTTGTATTTTTAAGTTTAGACTTGCTTTTATAAAAGAAAGTAACTAAACCTGTTTACAATAAAATAATAGGCCTTATCACGGTTTTCGACGCCATTTTGACGGGTAGGCAAACAGGCTTGAAATAACAGTGTTTGTATGGAAATCCGATGTCAAATAATTTTCACAAAACATCGCTTCTGAAAAATTCATGAATTGAAAACTTTTGGCACTAGAAAAAGGACCGGTTTAAGAACAAAATTGGAAGGATGTGGCTATGACAGAAAGCGTCCAGTCGTGTTGTGAACTTTCCATACATTTGTCTGTATAGCGAACCAGCCGTGAGCTGCTACTAAAAATAGTTCGCGGGAAAAATACAGGGAAATGTATGGAAAGTTCAAAACACGACTGGACGCTTTCTGTCACAGCTACATCCCTCCAATTCTGTTCTTAAAATCCTTTTCCTAGTGCCAAAAGTTTCCAATTCATGAATTTTTCAGAAGGATGTTTTATGAAAATTATTTGACATCGGATTTCCATACAAACACTGTTATTTCAAGCCTGTTTGCCTACCCGTCAAAATGGCGTCGAAAACCGTGATAAGATCTATTAAATATCCTTGCAATGATAAAATAAATAATTAAAGATCCTTGCAATGATACAATGCTAAAAGGAGGTACAGGGACGTAAAGAGGAGAGACGGGAACGAGATATCAAACATTCATGGACCGGAAATTTTCTCCTGACGTCATATGAATCGCGTGGCTTGCTTTTTGGCGGGTCGCCATTCAAAAGTTCGCCTTCGGCATTTTTAATACAGACATTACAGGCTCCATATTGACAAGAATACCGGTCCGTGATCGCATCAAGCATCCGCAATGATTAATGGACGGGAAAGTCAAATGAATATACGTCAAATATAATACGTTGCCGTCGGTATTTCAGACATTACGGGCTATACATTGACAACTTTGGATTTGAACAACAAATATCTACCTTAGTGTCGACTGCATGAACAGGGTTGGGTCGGTTTGCAGTTATGAACCGGCAAAAAACCGGCTTCGCGTTAACGTGATAACATGCCGGCGTGTTTACATGTGACTTGCTGGTATGCATGAATCGCGTCCTTCATAGTGAATGTCAATCACGATAAATGAAATGTTGTATAATAGCATCAAAACTAGAGTGGAAAAATGCTGACAATGCTGTATCAACTACAAGCGAGGCAAAGTCCAAAAATCCCAATGCGCAGTGATCCTTATCACGTCACGACCGAGATCGATAAGTGGGAGAAGGCCGGAGAAGAAGAGCATGGAAATTTTAATGTACGAATATCTATGTCCCTGTCGGTTTGTTAGAATAGCATAAATTACCAGAAAACTGACAACACAAAATAAAATAGTCTCTGTGAAAAGTCGGTTTAGCGAAGAAATCCCGAACTTATGCCGTCTACCGGCTACTGACCCGGCTACCACTGTTATGTTGCACGGGTCACGGGCAGATCACGTGCCACTTCTAAAAAGAAACAATGGTCAGCATCACATGCCATATATGGCAGGCATAAGTGAATTTGATTGGTAACGTCATTGCTGACAGAATGTCAACAAAAACATTGAGTTTTCCCAAAAGATAATTTTTTTGCAGCCAAGCTTTGCGTTTTTGCCAACGGCGCTTGTCTTGTTTTATCTGGAACAGCAACTAAGCGAACCACCTTAACGAGATTTTTTTAAACTACTGCGTGTCTCAAGCGTAACAAGCATATCTATTTCTCAACAGTTTACAAATATTCGACGTTGGAAAAAAACGGCGACTTGATTAAAATTTCTTTATCGTTGACGACGATAATTCATCAAGAGCCAAGAATAACGAATTTTGGCGGGCTCATCGGCACTTCAAGTTAAACAGAGACGGTATAGGTAAGACCGCGTTTTTCTCTTTCCTTTGATAAGATTTTTAAGCAATTTTTCAGTGGTTTGTCTTTTAATCGATTTTCGCGTCAGCTGCGCGGTCGTTGTTTCTGGAAGATAAGCTTAGCTTACAAGTTTACGTAACAACTTTTTCGGTATTATTCCCTCCACAGCGAAGATAGTGGACTGAAAGGTTTTATCAACATGTGGACGGCAATTTCAAGCTACCTTTGGGGCGAAACCGACGAACAAATTGTCCCAGGTTGTCCTGTGGACGACACCCAAGCCGATGACGACTGGATTTTGGTGGACCTTCGCGAGAGCAAATTAGCCGGTAAGACGAGTTTTTTGGCCAGAAAAAAAATCTGTCAAGGCCCTATTCATAGCTTCAAAAGAAAAATTGAGCAAACCTTTATTCTTTTTTGATAAATACAGTTGGCCAACAATTCTAGCAAATTTAATAATTCTTAAATCGAGGCGCGTTCGCATTCATTTCGTCACGAACTATATAAAGCTTACGATTTGTTGCACGGCCGTTGCATCATATTTCATTGTTTGCGCCAAAAGTTTTTATCGTCTTCAAATGTTTATATTTTTGCAGCTGAAAAGGAAAAGGAGGTCTCGAAGCTGAAAGCCCAAGTTCAAATGGAAGAGAGTTGGTATGTTACCCCACCGCCATGTTTTGAGGCGAGCGGGCTTTTCCCCGAAGTTTTGGAATCGAGCCCTATGGAGGATTTGTTGATCGAACATCCGAGTATGTCTGTGTATGGACCAGGTGTTCGGCGGCAATCTCCATCTGTTTCTTCAGCTTCTAGGAGCTCTAGTGTTCCAAGAAGCGAGGAAGCAGCCGAGGTAGAAAGACGCGAGCCAAGGCGGACCGTCCAATTTCAAGCACAGCTCGATTTGATTGAAAGGAGACGACAAACCGAACCACCGCTTCAGGGAAGCATTCGACCCAACAGGAAAAACTTGAAAAAGCAAAACATGGTTCACTTTCAAAACAATTCTAGAAGCAAAAGAAACAAAAAACGTAATAGGATGCTAGGAAAGCACATTGGAGTCCACGGCAAAAGGGGTTGTTGACCTTCGCTGTAAAATTATTAAAATTCGAGGGCTGGGCGACGCGAAAGGATTAGCATAGAGGGCTAAGTCCAATGTAAATATTTAACGCTATCTTATTTATATTCGTGCGGAGGTTTTATCTAGTTTTGCTGTGTGTTTCTTTCTCATTTTCCAAGTACTACGTGGTCCTTATTTTAAGGATTTTAATAAGATTTGATCCTTGTAGCGAAAAACAGGGTTCAAATACTGTGAAATAGTGCGGAGAGCAACTCTTCCAGCTATGCAGTTTATGTAACTTTATATATGCATAGAATTAGATTGTTTGGAGTCTATTGTCAAACGTCGATTTTATTTTTTCCTATCCAAGAAAAGGACGAAAAAAAGTATAAAATAATTTTTAAAATATGAAACAAAGAAATTAAATTTCATGTGTTTACAACTGAATGAACGAAACTTTGGGCTTATTCGCTTAAGGTTTGAATATTAAAGAAAATTTGAATGAAGTCTCTAATTTATCTTTTTGCTGGGATTTCAATAGAATATATTACTGTTTTTAATGCTTTTAAATCAATATCCATTTCGACTAAGACGACCTGGAAGATGAAGAATTTCACTGTTTGGAAAATTGCGGTAACATGACCAGCAAATTCTACAGAAATGAAATGATAATTCAGTGTTACTGAAGATGAAAATGGAGGCCTGCACTTGGCCTGAAAAATATAATTATCATAATTAAGGAGGATGGGTCAGTGGGTTGTATTGTGTGAGAAAATTATGAAAAAAAGGAAGCAAAATCTGACAAATCAAGTCAAACAAAAACATAAACAGCCACTTTTTTTAGTCTGTTAAACAATAAATTAAAGTGGAAAGAATATAACTTTGCCCTGCAGCTATCTGAACGTTAGGAAACGTCAAGGACAATGCACCATTAGTTTAGTCATGGCAACAAAACAAATATCATCTGATTTCTACAATTTCACCTGCACCAGAGGCAATAAACACACTGTTATTATTTTTTTGGACTTTGAGAGAGCCTTAAGTCTAGTTTGTTTAAAGTGTGGGCTATCAAATTTTATTATTGCAGTGAAAACATAAATTAACCTGTGCTATTAACTCTTAAAAATCAGCTGCTGTTTATTATGCATTATTGCAAAGTAACATATTTTGATTTACTTCTAAATGTATTAAGTTTAAGGTTATTGTTCCACTACATTGGTAGCGAGACTAGATTAATTTTAAATCAAACTCGGGGAAAAACTGAAAAATTATAAAACAAGAATGTTTTTGCTCGTCAAATCTAACTTTCATTTAGAATATATAATACTGACAGTGTTTAAATTCAAATATGTTGTTAAATAGTATCTAGTTAGATCCAAATATCATTCAACCTGTCTTAGTTCTTAAAATGTTAATGTATCTAGTTAGAAGATAACAAATGGATTGACACCAAAAACAAAAGAATTTAACCACCATCCTTACAACAAGCATAAATAAGAAATGCTTGAGGTTAAATCAGACTTAATATCCACAGGGATTTGACAACCACAGAAGAAAAACAATAAAGTAACCATGACATTAACAACTTGAAAATGGTTATATAAAATAAAAATAAAACTATTAAAATATTATTTTTCAACAGCAAATATATATTTTTAAATGTGACTGAATCAGGGACTGGGGATAAGTCCACATACAGTGGGCAATACTGAGTTAACATATCCACCCGCATGCGTGCTGATATGTGAACAGATGGCACTTTTTCAAGGATCACAATAATGGACTTTGAACCAAAAGGGTTATTATTAAATCCAAGTATTTGGAAGGATAGGGATTGGGAGTGACCACATATTTTTAGGGGTATAACTAGAAAAGATTATCTCTGAAAAATATCTAAAGTTTTTTTAGAATTGTTGTTGCTTGAATACATTATAACGTATGGCCTTTTTGCCTGATCTCTGGCAAATGTGTGGTTACCCCAAATTCTCCTTTTGGTTGCCAGTAACCCTCCCTTAAGGTCGATTTAGACGGTACAAGTTTTGCCTACGACTGTTGCATGCGATTTCTAGAGCGCGTACTGCTTGTGTCGTGCAAAAAATCGTACACAACTCTTGTCATTCAACATTGCCTATCCGTATGATTGTTGTAGGATTTTAAAACATGTTTTAAAATCCTACAACATTTTTTGCGAGATAAACAACTGTCGTAAGCAAGTTGTAGGTTTGATTTACACAAAACAATTTGTGTCATAGGCCTGTCGTAAGCTAGCTTTTTGCATGCAACAAAGTCATACTGTGTAAATCACCCCTTAGATCTGTTAATTGCACACTGGATTCTGAGTTTCTTGAACCATCCTGAGATGCACAGAACATAGGTTCAGCACCCAAAAAAAAGGCATCTTCCCAAAGTAAAGTTACAGTAAACCTACACTTGTGCACTCTCCTTTCATTAAACAACTTTAAAGTGCCCCTGGGATGAAAATTTCATTTTCCATCTTTTTGCATTTTCATGTGGAATTAATGACCTTCTTACTCATGTTAACAAATTTCAATCCTTTATGGCGATCGGAAGTACTCTTTTTTTAGCTTTTTATTCGAGATTTCACGGCCGCCATTACTTGGCCCTGGTTCCGGAAGTTAAGGCTCAAATTACAGGGAGTGACGTCATTGGCTCAACACGAAAAATTCCACATGGCTAATTTTCATATGGATTCTACTTCATAAAATGTATTCTGCTGTTGCGAACTAAATAACAGCAGAATACAGTTTATGAAGTAGAATCCATATGAAAATTAGCCATGTGGAATTTTTCGTGTTGAGCCAATGACGTCACTTCCTGTAATTTGAGCCTTAACTTCCGGAACAAGGCCAAGTAATGGCGGCCGTGAAATCTCGAATAAGAAGCTAAAAAAAAAAGTACTTCCAATCGCCGTAAAGGATTGAAATTTGGTAACATGAGTAAGAAGGTCATATTCTACACGAAAATGCAAAAAGATGGAAAATGAAATTTTTGTCCCAGGGGCACTTTAAACTCTGTACATGTGAGTTCAGTTGCCATGCCAACATTGGTTAGAAGACATCTTAACTAAGGAAGGCTTCATGAATCTAGTGACTGGTCCCGTGTTGCAAAAAGCAACCTAAGATAAGTGGAAATTTTCTGTCACCTTTCCTCTGTGTCATGAAATATGTTCTTGTGTTCTTATCTTTTCTGTTCTTGTTAATTTGAGAGGCCCATGATAATTACGTACAAAAAGATCTGCCGGAATGTAGGGAATAGTTACAATAAACTCCCAAGTTATACAATGTTCACTGCCCAGGGACCCATTTCTTGTAAGTCCCGGTAACTCAAAAGCCCGATAAGAATATTTTTTAATGTTTTTTTTTTGGACGATTACACACTGATTACAGACATGGTTCTTAGCCAATTGATGTTTTCATAGAATTATAAGATTTTAAAATTTAGTATTCAAAGCTGGGCCTGGCAAGTTACCGGGACTTCTGAGAAATGGGCTTCCAGTAAGTTACCGGGACTTTTGAGAAACAGGCTCCTGAAAATCTAAAATTTTGTTGCACTAAGATTAAGGTCTCTTATGGAAATGAATGTTTGGTTTTATCCCGATTACATAGACCCCAAGTTTGAGAACTCGAAATGCTGGTCATATGTGTTGTTCAGAGTGCTGCAGGCGCTAGCAGCGAGTGCTGAAGGCGCAAGCATCTAGGGCGGTCTGGGGGCAGAAACTTTTGACAATCAGGGTCTCTAAAATGGCTATTTCGTGCAATTCAAGTAGTTTTTCAACATGTTTTATGAGCCATTTACTTGTTATTTGTAGGAATTACGGCATGAAAATTAAGATTCTTTTAGGAATTGGCCGATTTTATCAAAAATTCAGAACAGAACACAAATGCAGGTTTTTACTCAGTCGTGGCGGGTCAGCGGGTTTAAACGTTCAAATGCGGGCCAGACCCGCCTGGCGCTGGTCACTTTGGGTCTATGCAATTAAGAGTTTCGATTGCTGAAGGTGCCTGCAGAGCGTGAGCCCTTCGTCCAAGTGGTTGATTTATCATTCGCTCTGATGAAAGGCTTATGCTCAAACCGTTAGCTGAAATCTCTTTACGGTGGCCAAATTACCTAAAATCAACTCTGCTGATAACACCAGACATTCTTTCCACTCCCCACCAATGCAGCACCACAGTTTCTTTAGAAACTACCCCCCTTATATCTTATGAAAAGTTGTGGAAATGAAGGAGGTGTAACTCTGTTCATATGATAATTTTTGGGTTTATTATCAATAAGAGTTTTCAGATAAGAAAATGACTGCATGTCTCAGTTTTGTTTGGGCAGAAAAGCAGCTGTAATAGCGAAGTGGTTGTATTACAGACGCAGTCATAGCTTTCAAATGCACACTCGCGACTAATGAATTAATTATACAGGTGTCAGACAGTCTTAGCTTTTTATGTAAGTTTTGAGCTAATCTGGAGCCCTGGGAAATCTATGAGTTCTTGCAAAATCCTGGTAGTTAGATTCTGAAAAAGCATGCATAAAACAAGCCTGTGTGAAGACAACTTTTCCTCTCTACACAATGTTATTCAAACTATTGTTGTTTTTAATAACACCCTTAAAATCCTTGGCAAAATGTTTGGCAAATTAAAAGGGAAAAAAAACATCAAAGACGAGAAAAGAAAAAAACTAGTAAATGAATTTATTTTGGAAATAGTAGATCTGGCCTTCAAACATAATGTTTATTGGTGCCTATGCATGGCAAGCAAGTAATAGGTAAAGCAAAACAAACTACAATTTCATAGGGGTTGAACTACTCTCACTGCTAGACAGGTATAAATAAATATGTTTAAAATGCGAGATGTTATTAACCTGTTAATGTATGTTAGAGACAAACCCACAATAATTGGTCCTGATTTTGAAATTGAAAGTGTTTTGGGTTAGGTGACAAAAAATGCAACTGAACTGCATATGGAAGAAAAGAAAATTACAGGTGTGTGACAGCGTGATTTCAAGCTTTGAAGTTTCATTGCTGAATTGTGTTAGTACTATTTTGATGCATACCAGATGTATCAAAAATGAAAGCAATTAAATATTAAAGGTGGGTGTTAAGTCATTAAGCTCCATCAGTTTTTTTTTATTAAAGAAATGAATTCACAAAAAACTGCTCTGTGCATTGTTCAGTTTTATGTAGTTATTCACAGACCTGGGGATTTTATAGCTCGTGTCTCAAAGCACCTTTGACATGTTCTTAATAAATTCCCGCACATCTATTAGACTATAGCTCAACAATTCAAGCCATGCTTTCGTAAAGAAAAAAATTAACCTATCCACTAGTAGATACATTTTCTTAGAAATCAAACTATAAAAAGTTAATAATTTTATACCAAAATTAATATATTAAAGGTGCAATAAATACTAATAAATTATTTTAAATAGCATTTTGTAATTAACAATAATATCATGGCCTGCACAGTTGGCAGAAAATATCACCTTAGATAAACCATGGTCACCCATTTCCTTTTAAAGCCTAGTATACAGTGTACACACTGCATTGCTCCAGCCTGTGGAAACAATGTTAAAATTTCATTGTTTTCAAACATTTTTTTCTTTTGTATTTCAAGGTTGTTTTTCTTGACTGTCTCTCAGTTTACTACTTGCTTCAACAATGTTCAATTCAATGGCCATCAGCTATCACGCTACAAAGATTACGTTAACACTACCTTAATCAGAACAAATACCTGGAGCAGTCTGGGTTAAATTTAGTTTTGGTTTATGCTTTTAATAGGGAGCTTAAGCAATGATGACGCCAAGGACAACAACAACACCACAAAACAATAGGTTTAATGAGCAAAAACAATCGCTCTGCACGTGCGTTTTACATTTTGGTACATTTCTTCATTGCCCTCTGCAAAACAACAACATAAAAAGACCAAATTCTAGGTTTTTTGGAGAACATGAGTACACGACGGTGATTTTTTTTTCAATTTCTTTCTTAACTCAAATGCCACTCCTACCATTTGGTTCCTGGATAGTTCGCTGTTTCTGTAGAAGTTGGGTGAGAAATAATTGAAAAGGGCTAATAGCACAAACAAAATAAAGTTATATTTTCAGGTGACGTTTTAGTTTGCCGTTGCCGTCATCGCTGCTTAAGCTCCCTAATATTAACTTGAATTTGCTACTAGAAGACCACATTTAGTTACCACACTTATCTATCAAAATCTTCAATTTGTTGTCCTTTCCTCTGATGATTACAATTATAATAATTATTAGTCTCCCACACTAATATATTAAAACTATCTTCTCATTCTTTCAATCTTAGACATGAAGCTGTGTACCCTGTCAAAACTAACGGGATTTGACCAATGTCCTTCCTCCTTGAAGTGTGATCCAATAATCATAGCATGGGCACCAAGATATTGTCCCATATTACCATCATCCACGCCTGAACCAATCAAGACAGGGACGTTGACTGACTCTTTGACACACTGCACTTCCTTTAAGCTTGTAGCTTCTCCTGTTGCTTTCCCTGTCAAGACCACTCCATCCGTAAGGAAAAACTCAGCGGCTTGAGCCATCTCCAGGATATTAACATCGGAAGTTAGAAAGTGCGAGCTGTGAATCAAAGTGAATTAATCAGAACACAGTTTACAGTTCCAGAAAAAATCCATATCCACCCCATGGAAGGTCATTGGAAATTCCTAGGGGGAGGGGGTTGTTAGGAGTCAAAATTTTAGAAGCAAAGTATAAGGTCAATCTGGAATTTCCTGGGGAGAGGGAGTGAGGGTGCAAAACAAAAAACTTTCTGTGAGAGGAATATGGCATATTTTCTGGAAAGGCCGATGGAGGGGAGGGTGTGGAAGTGTGGTGTTGTCAGTATGGTGGCTTAAAGGGACTACCGGTATATCATCCCAGGCACATGCGCACGTTGATGAGAAACACTTTGAAATTGTTGGCTCAATTTTTTCAAATACTGTTGGAGAGTTCAGGACAGAAGCTGTTTTCATCTGTCTGAATCACATTCATCTTTGGAAAGTTAGCTGTCAGTGAATCTTTTATTTACAAAATGTTCTTTTTTAATCACAGACGCTGCTTGTTGTGATATTTTTGAAAGCTATCTTCCTGGAGCTTTTAATCAATTATTTATGCCTGTAAACCAACCCCAAGATGAATGCACTCAGATCAGACATGGATTTGATGGCTTAGCTGCATAGCAAGGAGTGAGATGGTAATGATTGTAGTTACCAGCTGTAATAGCCAGCTGCTGCCTGCCAATGACAGCTCTGTTGGGTTAATAGTCAGCCATCTCCATGAAGACAAGTCCATCTACTGGTATGTTTTCTTGATTATGATTGTGTTCATCTTCAAAGAGTAAGGATGCTGAAACTTTTAACTGTTTCATACAAACCAGATGACAAGACAGAGCAAACCAACATCCTTACCTGTGCTTTTTCTTAATATCAGTGAACACTAAAACATTGTCTGCTCCAATTTGCTTTCGGTATCTGAGAATGTCACCAGCATCAGAATTCATTGTGCCTTCATCGGCAACATGAGAAAATACAAATCCCTCCGCACGGATAAAGTCCAGTCCAGCTGCTTTGGCCACTGCGAGCGCTTCCTTGTTGGCTCCTGCCAAGATTTGAATGCCACATGGCAGGTTGTTTACCACACTTTTGACTTCATTGCATATCACACTCATTGATGCAACAATTTCTGGTCCAACTTGTCGATTGAGATATGGGATGTCATGCATGTTCTCTACCATAATAGCATCCTGGTGAAATCAAGGCAAAAATACAATATTATTGTCTGTAAATTGTAAAGTTAAGCTAGAACCTTTTTACGTTCGAGCTCAACTCTCTGTGCACACCAAGATTAAAACAGATTTCTTTTTATTTTAGCTAAGCTTAATATGTTTGTTGTTGAATTGTATTACTCCAGGGGGATGCTGTTAAACGGGCCACCAAGAGAGCCACACTAATTAGGTGCTCGATCAAACAGGTTTTTTGGTAAAACTTGGCAATTTTTTTAGCCCAAACTAAAGTGGCTGTACAGAGACAGAAAAGAGAAATTAATAGGATGAATCACACCCAATGGTGTGCCACTTCCTAAAAGTGAGTGGTTTGCCACTTTGAGAGGCACATCCCACTGCATTAACAAGATGACCAGATTAATACGGTGGCCATATTTGTATGTTTGGTTTCTACTGCATTCTACTGTACATGTATAGTTTACAGTGTTTAAGGTTCTAGCAGCAAGGGTAAGTTAAGGGTTCATGGTGTGGTTTCTGTAGCAGGCTTGAAGTGATCAGGTTCAACCCTTCTTTGTAGATGACATGCTAGTCCATCACAGCCGTAAATCTTCTGGCAATTTATTACATCATGATTTGCTGTTCCTTATCAATATGCCTGGGTATAACGTAGAAATTATTTAGGACTGTGCCGCTATGCTTACCACACAACTACTAGACCTTGTGAATATTCAAACATAGTACTAGCTGATACCTTATAAGGAATAAATTGGTCAGCAGTGTTACATGAAGACAAGCTTAATAGTTGCTTACCACTCCAGCATTTTTATAATGAGTAGCATCAGTGCGAGCCAGGTTAATTATTTCAGTCATAGCAAGGTGATTTCTTGGAGTACCTAATTAAGAGGAAAACAGAAAAAAAGCTAACACAAAATTTATACAATAAAGAATTGAAAAATTGTCAAATGAGACGTTTGAAATGTTTGTGGCTAGTGTGACATGGCGTTTCGACGAAATGCCGCGTCAGACTAGCCACAAACATTTCACGTCAAGTATTTAACACAAAAAATGCAGCCAAAATACAGGAGAGTTAGGTTCAATCTGTCAATAGTTTTCAAATAAATAAGGGGTGTATAACTCATAGAGAGATGTTTACTGCACAGGAGACGCAAGGATCACGTAATGTGAGTTTATATTGAGAAATACAGCTGTACACACTCACAGTGAAAAAGAAACCAAACCCTTGCTGGTGATTCCTTGCCTTTCAAAAGTCTTCATTGATAAGCAATTTTAATTACAATCAAACAAGGAATAACCTGCAATCAGGTCCAATTTAGCACTGCTTCTATTTCCTCGTAATTGGTCACTTGAGTAGCCCCCTACGACGGGGTTCTTTCCAGGCTGTAATGTATTTTATGTAGGTCACGCCAAAGATCATTGGTGTGGGTTTTCCAAATCGCTCAACGTACTGGTGCACGACTGTGGTCTTTGGCGTAAAGAGGCATAAGACAGAGCTTCAATGCCTTTAGATTATCTAGTAGGCTTAATGGCCTGACAAAAATTACCTACTTGTGACAGTCTGCTTTTGAAAACTTCCACAGTTCAAATGAACTGCTTTTGTCCAAAAATATCCAGGATTTCTCGCTTGGTGTAGGATTAAGGGCCTCTTCATATGAGCCTGGTTGACCGGGCTGGCTTGATTTCTGAGATCTCGCCTCACCACTCTTTTCTTTATAAAAGTCTTGAGGTGTTCATACGAGAAGGTGGGCTGGCCCAGTTACTGAGATCTCGGTTTTTGCGGCCGAGATCTAGGTAACCGAGCTGGAAATTTTTCCCATTTGAAAACTCCAGCCCGGATACCAGGACTGTCCATGACGAAACATTTTCAACTGCGCAATTGGCAGTTTCCCATATGAATAGAAAACAAAATTTATCCCGCCTACCGGGCTCACATGAAGAGGCCCTTAGAGTGTACAGGTGGTCTGCATAACATTTTCCTGGCATACAGACACTTCGGTGGCTGCTTGGCATGGAAGTTCAAAACTCTCGCATATCTTCGGCGTGGGACATACACCAAATTCACCTTAGCATTCTTTGGGCTCATCCTCATGAATGAATACGTGACTGACGAGCCCAAGGAATATCTGCGTAGGAGGCTATCACTTAAGGGAATGGATTGAATCGAGAAACACTAGCTTATTACTTACTTCACCAGTACTTAGAAAAGAGGGTAATATTTCTACACAGCCCCATATATAAACAATGGTCAGTCGACATTTTGTGGCTCTTGTAGAAGAGCCTTGGTTACCTAAATGACAATGGTGCATACATAATTAAATTATGTGCATATATATATATGTGTATGGGAGGAGCTGGAACATCATGATCAAGTAAAACAATTGATTTTTAAGGACTTTTCTTCCTTTTCTTTTCGTATTTCCCTCTATTTTAGATGTTTTGTTTTTTTCTCCGATAGCAATTTTCAGTTTAATTTCACTGTACAAACTCTCATATTTTAGTTGGTCTCCGTGGACACCTGTGAATTTCACAAAATGTTCCACACCAGCTAAAAAATTCACTAAAATAAAAACACAACAAAACAAGATCACAAAAACGGGGTCAGGCGGGTGACGGGAAGCAAAACATTTATGGGGTCTAGAAACCTCTCGCAAACGATCGACATGGCTTTTTGTATGTAATTTGTTGTCTTGGAATTGGGATTCGTGAAGTGCAGAACACTGAACATTTCCAATCGCTAGTAAATTTATATTTTAAACAAATAATAAACAGCTCGCAACAAACCGAAAAGAACGTCAAACAAATCAACTATTACCTGGCAGTGCTTCTACATGAATCATTCCTATGACAACGGAGGTCTTGCGACCAAACATTCTAGAAAACTTGTTAAAGGCACTGGAAGCCATGTTTTTTTTTCGCGAGCTCTGCCTCGCTTCCGAGGGCACCGGAAGTAATATCTACTTCCGGTTACCCGCAAAGTCCTTCATCGTCCGACGTCTCGAGAAATATGGCGGGCGGTAAATTCAGATTTGCAATTGATCGAGGCGGGACTTTCACGGATGTTTATTCAGAATGTCCAAACGGAGAAGTAAAAGTGATGAAGCTACTGTCTGTAGATCCTGCATATCCTGATGCTCCAAGAGAAGGAATAAGAAAAATTTTACAAGAGGTAATAACTTAAGGCGGCGCTTTGCCTCAGTACGTATTTCAATTCCCAGATGGGGAAGTTCTGAGATGTTTGTCAGCTGTTCACAGTTGCTTGCGTATCACAAAAACTTTATAGGCACAGGCCAGGACTTAAAGGGGAAGTATCACGAAAACTGATGTTATTTCAAAACCCAAAAATGTTTGTCTGTCAACAGAAACATAAAATAATTGTCTAGTTTTGTCACCCTTAGTAGATCTTAGTAGTGTAATAAAACTGTCGATTTAATAGTGCCTCTGGCTAGAGACAGAGTAGGTTGGAATGGATTGAAACTTGAAAAATGTTAGGCTAAAGTTTTTCAAGTTCTCGAGTTTTTGTTTTCAAAATTCGCTAGAACAGATCACAGATCACGAGTTATTCTTTTCAAGAATTGAGTTGATCTCTTTCCTCTCGTTGTTCTAAAATTGTTTTAATTTGTAGCTATGTGAAGGTCTTATTTCACCATTTTTAACCAAGCAGGTCAAAAAGCCCATGAGACTTCCCCTTTAAGACACTGTTAAAAGAACTTGTAATCTTTTTGTTCTTTTTGGGTGAATGGGCAATATTTAGAGCCAATATCAAAAGCAGATCCTTCCCTACTCTAGGGACCTATTCTGAGGTGGATGTTTACATGATACCGGCGCGACTTTCATTCCGGTACGAGTTCGATCCGGTTCCCTCTTGTGGCTCTGTATTCGTTTATATGATGCCAGCACAAAATCTCGTAGCAGAGCGAGTCATACCGGTGCGAGTTCACCCCAGTAACTGTACCGGAGCGAAATTCTCTTTGCGGTACAAAAACTCATTCCAATGTCATGTAAACACAGTACAGCCATTCGCTTCAGCATGAAATCACTCTCCCCTGAGTCTGGAACGGGTAGCCCATGCGCAGTCTTCGATATCCAATTCAACATGGCGTCACAATCACGTCGGTCGACATGAAGTGTCCCTTCATGTAAACACGGTATGAAATCACAATGTCTTACCTGTTTCAAATTTGCACGGGTGCTAGTTTTAACATGTAAACACCCCCTTAGTTATGCTGCATGTTAATATATGCCAACTTCGATTCACTCCAAGCAGTGAGATGTATAAGCCATCTGTACAGCTGGTACAAAACAGGGTAAACTTTAAAATACCTGGACAATTATTTGTTTGCCACTGAATTCTCTGAAATGTTCAGAAAAAGGTAACTGAGGTGGCAGGATATTTAAAAATCTCTCAAGGATTTATTATTTTGTTTAATACAGTCAAACCTCCATGTGCGACCGCCTCCCAAAAGCGACTGGTCACCTATCCAAAACACCAAATTTTTCCAAGTCAAAGCGCTATAGTTCCCTCTCTCATAAATGACCACAGAGCTCATAAGGGATTGCCACCACTTTAAGTTTTTGAAGTGGCGGCATTTTAATTTTTCATTGTTTTTAACCAGCTCTTGTAACTGACCACTTGACACATGGTCTGATCTCCATATTTCTGTACTATATGTACTACACACTCAGATTTTACAAGGACCTTTTACTGACAACCTAGCACTGCTTGTATATTGTAACTAGGAAAATGCATGTAATAAATTATCTTTGAATAGGTAGATGTGTCAGACCTGTTCCCAGAAGAGACCCCCTCTGATTCGACTCTCGTGAGCAACCACCTACCGTAAGCAACCACTATATCTTGGCATTTTGGGTGGTTGCTTACGGGAGGTTCGACTGTATTTATTTACCTTATAAGTCACACACTCGTTGCTTAGTATTTTGGATTACACTGAAGAACTAATGGTAAAATACAATAGAATCAGACAGGGCCACCTCTCCAGTATGGCAACTTCCATTCAGACATGCACTATCCAAGGTACAGTTATGACAAACCAATGCAGATGTTTTGTAGTCTGGGAAAAATGAGTATTTATATAATTTTATATAATTAATAGAAAAAGTATAGTATATTATAGTGTATAATATTGGATAAGAACCAAATTGTTCTGACTTCAGCCCAGGGACATGAGTGCCACCCCTTCTAAACTATGTAATATTATTAATTAATCAATCAATCAATCAATCAATCAATCAATCAATCAATCAATCAATTAATTAAAATAAATAATTAATTAATTAATAACTCTTTAATGTTAGTTAGCTGCCATTTTGAATTGTGCATTATTAAATTTCCAATGTGTGGGAATCTGTTCACCAATAACGTCTGAATGATATGAATGAATACACAGAGAACTCAAAACATGTGGTAAACCACATTAAGTTAACAAAACATGAGGCCTGTTTGTTGGGGTTTTTGTTCTCATTTTTTGTATAAGAAGCAAGTAATCCTAGGGGGTGGGGGAGGAGAGGGGTTTGCGCCTCATGACACTATATTGGTAGATGCTACATCAATGGTTAATAATGGTTTTTATATTAGCTGTTTTCTTGGTCTGAATATGGCAATAGTTTTTTTTAATAAATTATTTTGGTTTGAGAGTCTGAAAATGGGTATGGTGTGAAATAAAGTCAGGATTTGGAAAGCCTCTGCGGTATATCCCCACCAAAAATTCCATGCAGCAGTCAAATTTATCCCCCACTCCCTACACACACACACACACACAGACCACACCAAATCGTGAGGAATGGTGGGTACATGCATTTTCAACATTGCCATATTTTTAAAATCCTATAGGCCCTGGTTCATTAGAACTCAGCTATAAAATTTCTCACCTGGTGGGACAGACATTAAGTTTTTGCTCTGTGAATCAAGCATTGCACCTTGTGTTTTCATATCAGGTGACTGGAGTCAAGATGCCAGCAGATGAACCAATCGATCCTCAGTACATTGAGTGGATCAGGATGGGTACTACTGTGGCTACCAATGCTCTGTTGGAACGGAAGGGAGAGAGAATGGCACTAGTTATCACAGAAGGATTCCGTGATCTGCTTCACATTGGTAACCAGACAAGACCACAGTTGTTTGATTTGGTAAGACGGTGTACATATAATAGACAGACACCTCTATTTAATTATTAAGCTCAGGGTAGTCCCTTTAGGAGCTTAAAAGCACCCTGCTATCAATAGGAGTCCTGATACCAATAATGATTGTGACCTTAATTCTAATTAAGCCCCAATATCAAGAAACACATTCTCGTTACTTTCCTCCATAATATTTGTTATGGTGGTAGATGGGAGAATTTGTTTAAACACCAAGACATAAAATAGACTGAGGTCATTTCCTTCATTCTCAGCATGACAGGTCTATATTGTGATGACTTAGTCTGTAGCATTAATGTTATAAGGAGAAACAAGAGGCTTAGAGCAGTGGTCCTTTACTTGTGTCAATATTACACCTAATTCAAGCTGACTATTTACAAAGATGCGCAATGTTGGGCTACCTGTGGAAATTTGCAACACAAAAAAGAATTTGAACGCCAGCCATTTCTAGGCTTTTGGCTTCACGGCACAATTAAGTAATTATTTGCAGGTATACTGAAGTTACTTGAGTATGTGGGCCAGAATTTGGTTATCAGGTTCATTCATGAGTGTGTTGGGCACTGGTTGGGTTTATCATGAACCATGATGTTAAGTAGCTACAGCGTGTGTTACATGAATGAATGAAAAGTTTATTAAAGTGTCAAGCCTTGTAGCCTAGCTGGGACAACACCCATACTAATAATTAGAGGACACAACTTAAAACTAACTGATAACGAGAGTAGTAATTGTACAAGCAATAGTGTGTGCATAAATGTCAGTTACAAATTAAAATCTAGTCTTTAAGATCTACGATAAAATCTAAAACTTGTAGTTGAAGAAAAAACATTTTGTGGAGCTGAGGGTACTAACAGCCCTTGCAGCCGGCGTCCATTATATTGGTAAGAGCTTTTGTCCGTATACAGCTTTTGAAAGCTTTGAGCGCCTTGCCAGATCTATCAGCCGTGGACAGTTTTCCCCTTAGTTTGGGTCCAGAGATTCGCAAAGAGTGCCTACTGCAAGTGACAGTGTTATATCTTGGAATAGAAAAATCTGATTGCCTAAGGTTATATCCAGAAGTGTGATTGCTAAAAATAGTACAGAATCAGATGCTGTTTGGACATAGTCTATGTTTTACTTTGTACACAAGTATATAAATGTCCTGTAAACCCCTATTCAATAAGGTTGGTAGCTTGACGCTCTCTGGACAGTAACTGCGAATAAGTAGTGTGTTTGTCCTTATACGCGGCCCTCAAGCCTCTTTCTTGCAATTGCTCAAGTTTAAGAGAGTAATGCTTGCCCTACAAAAATACCATACTAGGTGGCAGTAAGCGAGATAGGGTAACACAGCTAATTGAAGTTTGGCCTTAGTAGGTATTAAATTTCTTATGATCCACAGAAAGACGCCAATTCTTTGGCTAGTGTTTTTACATGCTGAGCTTACCTGCTGAGAAAAATTTAGTTTGGAATCTAAAGATATGATGATTTTTAATTTGATCCCACCTTTCAGTTAAATTGTATTTAAGCACATCTGGGCCTTTATATTCGTCATGGTTATACCTTGTATCATAAACCTAAACAGATAAATTATGCTGTCTGCATATCAGATGGCATGAAACTTACTTTCCCATACAAGACAAGTCAGTTGTTGTTTCTTCGCTTAACAGACGGCAACATGTCCAGAAGTTCTGTATGCTGAAGTGATTGAAGTTAGAGAACGGGTCATTCTTGTGCAAGATAGAAGTGAAATTGAAACACCACACAACAGCTATGTAACAGCTAGCACAGGAGAAAAGGTGGATAATTCTAACTTACAGTTTTTTTTTTGCTACGTTTAATATAACCTTGTAAGAAAATCTATCATGGAAATATGTCGGAAACACTTTTGTTACCCAAATGTACAACTAGATACGGGCAAAAAATTGTTGGCGGCAGTTCTGTACCAATGGACAAGCATCCCCACACCAGAGAGCACTCAGGTATACTTATTTTAAGTGACAGGGAGGACTGCTGCCAAGGGGGCCACATGAAATGTGTAGGTCCAAATGAACTCCTGACCAATGACTTGATCAGGACATACCCCCCCAAAATTCTTGTTTTTCTGCATAGAAACATAAAAATTAAAAGCTTCCAATAATAATAATAATAATGACAATAATAATAATAATAATAATAATAATAATAATAATAATAATAATAATAATAATAATAATAATAATAATAATAATAATTATTGTTATTATTATATTTAATAATAACAGTAATTATAGTACTGTGATATTAAATAGCAATAATAACAATTAACATTTAATAATACACTTACTCTATATGAATATAATCAAAAGGGCATTGCAGCTAAAATCTTAAGTAAACTAAATTATTATTAACAGATAATTTTTTGTACAGTGCCCTGCCAGTAAAGAATTTATGTACATGTACTGAAGTAACATGATCTCTCATGGATCTTCTTGTCTAGCTAATTTGCACATGGTTTATGCTTGCATGTACATGAACTTGGTACTGATGTTTGCCACAAACCAAGAAACATGCTAGTTGAGGGTATGTGCTTGCTATGAAGCCTTAAATAAACTTCTGCTAAAATCTTTGACTCCCAAAATAACGGAATCGGCAAGAAAATTTCCAACTCCCCCAAAATGTACCAAATAAAATTGCTAAGAGCTAGTGCCCCACCTCAGCTAGCATCCATCCCATTTGTTTTAATTAATATTATTATCCTATCCTGGCCAGATTGTGTTGTTTCATGCCACAGAAAAGTAATTAATAAGCAGTAAAATTTATTTTTTGTCACTGATATGTATTTATAGCTTATAGTTTGGCAGCCACTTGACAAGAAAAAGCTCAAAAATGATCTTCAGGTAAGACTAACTCATTAAATATTGGTATTGAGCTTTTAAAAAACTGCAATCTAAATAGCTTGTTGAGATGACATGCCCAATGTCTCCAAGCATTTTTGTGGAACACTGGAGCTGTTGTATGTTCTCATTTAGTTTTCTTAGTTAGTTATCACATCTCTCTTGGTATTTGGTCTTCTCTTTATTTTTTTCACAGAGAGTCCTGGATAAAGGAATCAAAAGCCTTGCTGTAGTACTCATGCATTCATACATGTAGGTTTGTTATCAATATTATAATTATTGAATTTTGTATCAATATTTTTTTCGCAGATTATGGTACCATCTTATAAAAATTATTTTAGAAGCCTTGACCTGTGTATTTACTAGATGCACTCCTGCTCCAAAGCTTGATGGTTTTCAACATCAAGATGTTTTTTAAAGTTCTTTCAGAGACCTTGTAAATTATTGTTATATTCAAGGTCAGAAAGGAAGATGTATGCATGTGACCTTATTTATGATTTTAATTACAAGGTGTGATGCTCATGAAAAGCAAGTTGGTGAAACAGCTCTTGCGATGGGCTTTGATCAAGTATCACTGTCCTCATCTGTTATGCCAATGATCAAAATTGTCCCTAGGGGATACACAGGTATTTGATATGTCTGGAGCCCTTTCTAGAGATATTTTTTAATTGCAGCTGTTTTAGTGGACATCCTAGCTATCACTTCTTGGAAAAAATCTCTTGTCCATAAAATTCAATTTTGCTTTTACATAGTTGTGGTCTCATACATTAAAAAGTCTTTTTGGCCAGGGAGTGGGGACTCCTAGAAGTGACAGGGGTGATCATTGTACTGTTAGGGGTCAAAATCCGTGGTTTGGTCCCTCAGTGGGTACTAAAATCTAAAATGACTTCCATAAAAGGTATGGACCGTGGTACCTTTTTGGGTATTGGGCTGAAGAATATGAGAGAAAGTAAAATGTTAATCAACTGATTTGGTACCTGACTTAACAGGTAAAAAAATTTTCGGCCCACCCCCACAAAACAGAATTCTGGTACCTTTTAGGGGTTCTTTTCAAAATTTTTGTTGATCATCCAGTCACTTTTATATGGTAGTCCCTCTGCTGGGCTTTTGGTACGCCACCAATTCAAGCATACTGGTAAAAGCTGCTCTTGTGTTTGTTGTGATATTCTGATGAAGATGGCATCATTCACAGATTGATCAACATGAAGGCACTTAACTCTCAACAAACCTCGAGTTTCTCGGTTATTTCTGTCAGGATCCTAAGACTTGGCCTTAAGTGCATGTCTGCAACCTGGTACCCTACCAGCTGAGTAATGACCTGGCTAATATCTTTTGACTCTAGTGTGAGACTAAGTAACAACAGGTATGGGGTAGAGGAAAGGGCCAGAAAAACAGGCCCTTCCATTTATTGAAAATGAACTGCCCAGGTACAGCTGGAATACTAAAAAACTAACAGCAGCTATGGGAGGGAGGGGAGGGAAAGCTAGTACAGACAAGCACAAGTACGTAATACGAACACACAGAATAGGCAAACTCGTACCAGGCCTCCCTCCTCCCTCAGAGTTAAATGTAAATAAAAGGTATATTATCACTCAATAATCACTACTGGATAAATCCTTAATATGTAGATCCCTCTCTGTAATAAGCCCCCACCCCCTTTAGAGCAAAACATTTTTAACCTCCCACCCCCTTCGTAAGCTCAACCCCATTCTATCTATAGTATGCAGTTAAATTAGATGTGTTAATCTAAATGTACTCTCAGTCTTATAGTGCATAAAAAATGGAATATGTTTCGTGTACATGCAGATTACAAACGTTGGGTGAAGGCAATGAGATATTTCTCACACAGATTTAAGTTTACAATGATGTAAAATTCTATCCTGTATGTACATGCAATTATTAAATAATAGCTACTTCAATGTTCACGTCTTGGGACCTATTTATCACTATGTTCAATAAAACAAGCAGTCAGCTGATAATTCCCACTGGTGTTCTGCTCAATGAAATAGACCTTTATCACGCGGCGGCCATGTTGAGTCTCAGGAGAATAAAAAGCTTTGTTTTTGCGCGGCTAGCCTCGCACTGAATTCGTGTCTAGCCGAGATTTGCCATGTGAAACAAAGCTTTTAATTACCCAGAGACTTAACATGGCCTCCGAGTGATAAGGGTCTATGAGTTCCCCTGTCTATATTAATTAAGCCCCTGGCCCCCCTTAAATGTGATACTACAACTGCCTCAAACTAAAAATGCTCTGAATGAACACTTGCATTCTGGACAGTATTAGTATGTTAGAGGCTAAAAAACACCTTCTTTACATCATTGCATGCATCAGGTTTTGGATAACTTCTTGAAAGCATTATTTTGTTTGTTTGTTAGAAAAGATAGGCATGTTTATTTATTACTTTAAAAAAGTAATGGAATACATATTTCTGGGATGTACTTATAGATTTTTCAACACACTCACTTTACTAACTAGTAGTCTAATAGTGGTTTAATTTTCTATTAGCTTGTGCTGATGCTTATCTAACACCATGCATCAAGAGATATGTCTCTGGATTTATGTCTGGCTTCAAGAATGGAATTGAGGTAAAACTGTATGTCATTTAGGGTTAGGACTCGGACAGATGTTGCAATCTGTATGCATGCACGATTGTACCTTGCATACCATGAACTGCATGCAGCCTTGCATTTATATGCAATAAATTGTAGTGTGGCCACTCCTTACATGAATATAATATTCAAATTACAGTCAAGAGAAGTGTTTGGCTTGTGATTAGTTTTCGTTACAGCTTTTTTTTATATATCTAGGACAAAGTTCTGTTCATGCAGTCAAATGGTGGTCTTACACCTGTGTCAAGGTAAGTATTAGCCTTCTCAAGACCTTGGCAAATGCACATCATGGTATAGTAATTGCATTAAGTGATAACCTTTCTTGTGGTTGTTGTGCTATGTTACATGTACTTTGTTATGTAGTAAAAATTAATTTTGGTTTAATAAACCTTGTTTTTCCCCCCAGAGCACCTTTAAGTGAATCCATATTATTAACCCTTTCGCTGCGGGCCATTTTTTTACCTGTGTGCAGACCAGACTTGTCGCGATAATTTCATCACTTTCGCCGTCAAATTCATTGCCAAAAATGTCTTACTGGTCAGCAGAATCGTTCCAAAGCCTCTCTAGAACATCGTCAGCTGTGTATCCACTCATTGCTTGTAAGTTTCAAGCGAAAAAAGGATGAAGTAATCACAAAATTCACCCAAAAACCACATGTGAAAATCCAAGATGGCGGATAATTAATTTGCAGTTGACAAGAAAAACAAATCTTGTAGGTTTTTGCGGTCATGTATCTTTACCAGACCCTCATAAGTTTATTTATATGCGGTTGATTCTTTTTTCTATTTGTAAATTTTACAATGTTTCATTAAATGTTTTGAATTCGCTGGTATTTTGTTTAGGTTTTCTGGGTCTCATGCCATTCTGTCTGGTCCAGCTGGTGGTGTGGTAAGTCTTCCTCAAACTTGCTATTGAAACATATGCATTTTTCATGTCTTAATAAAAGTCCCATAATTTCAGAAGTCATTGATTATTAAACTAAAAATATATAAGAATGATCAAAGATGCTGTTCAGTCAATTTTTCTCATAACTTGGCTACTGAAGGATGATCGATGCATCCTTTTCCAAGGGTTCCTTTATAAACACTGGGAACCAGGTACTGGCACATCATGCATGTACTCTGAACATGGTACCTTAGCCTTTGATGAGATTGAACACCAGTCTAAACAGTACAAACTGCTGAAAGATGCCCATCTGTTCACCATTTTAAGCACCCTTGTACTTCAAAAATGAATACAAATCCTGCTCTTGCTACTCCGCATACCATATTTTCTTGATTAAATGCTGGTTTCGTATAAATGCCAGGTCAAAAGTGGTATTCTTTAAGTAAACGCCAGGGGCGTTTGATCGAGGCTCCAGCATGTATTTGCAGTCAAGCTAACAAGTCAATATACTACATATGGAATAGCACGTCTGCGACATACTGCACTACTGCGACATACTACCTCCCATAAGCGACATACAAACCTCCCCTAAGCGACCACCCAAAATGTCAAGCCTAGGTGGTCACTTACGAGAGGTCAGACCAAAAGGGGTCTAAATTTTGCCTGTGATAAATTACCTAATGCGGCAAATGGGACAAGTCTTTTTCGGGACACCTGGTACCTCCGATTGTGACATTCATGTCCCCTGAACTATCCAAGAATGTACATGTGATAATATTACAAAGGCATATTGTCTAATTCCTGACGGGATAGATATGAGGACCTTTGTCGTGTATGTGACAAGTGGTCGCTTACGGGAAGTCAAAAACAGAAGAAAATTGCAAACTGTCATCTCTGAAAGTAGTCGCGGCTGCCTATAAGCGGTGGCCGCTTATGAGAGGTTCCAACTATGGTGATTTGGCTGGGGAAATTTGGGTATTTTGGGAAAGTGGTAGCTCAAGAGAGGAGGTTGCTTACGAAAGGTCGTCGCAAGGGGAGGTTCGACTGTAGTACGATATGCTACTGTACTTTTACTCAATTTGTTAATTTTACACGCGATGATGTTCAAAGAAGTACCGGCATAATATAACAATGATGAATGCTGTAGAACAAAATTAAACATAGCTATGTTTGCGTTCATATTGTCGTATTTGAAGCAGTTTTTTTTCTGGTGTTGTATATAGTAGTGCTCACTTTCTTTAAAATCAGGAAGAAGAACTTAAAATGAGCTTGTTGTTGTTTATGACGACTAGGCTGTAAAACATTAATATATGACAGACGATTAGCCAATGCAAACAAGAAGGATGTTTGCGACATTGCCGTTTCTCAACTTTAAACTTTTCCTTTATATTGTTCGTGTTCGGTTGTTTTAAAACGAATCTTGATTTTAACATATGCATGGCGTATGTAACAGCTGTAATTTTGCTAATAATAATCGTCGGAGAAGACCCAGGGACAGTTTGTTGTGGCTGGACGAGGGGACGGGTAATAAAAAATCAACCTGAAAAAATGACAGAAAATTGCACTTCGTTATAAATGCTAGGTCCCGATTAAACGCCGGCCTCGTTTAAACGCCGCGTTCAACTGGCCAAGTTTGAATTAAACACTGGAGGTGTTTAATCAAGAAAATATGGTATATATATTCAAAATTTAAAAATAGGAAATAGTCTTTAAATAGAGATTAAATAGAGAATAAATAGGGTTTAAATAGAAATTAAATAGAGTTTAAGTAGAGATTAAATAGAGTTTAAAAATTAAATAGAGTTTAAGTAGAGATTAAATAGAGTTTAAATAGCATTTAATTATTCTTTAAATAGAACAATTGCTATTATTTCAAATAGAATTCAAATAGAAATTAGTAAATAGAATTTAAATATATTTTAAATAGAAGTCTATTTCTTAAGGGTAGTTACATTAATTTCTGTGCATCTTGGGATGGTCTGAGAAGCTGAAGGTACCTAAAATGAAGATATTTTGCACAGTTTATGAATTATATAATTATGAAGGAAAAAAACATCCTAGCTAGGGTTATGGAAAGCCATTTAGAAAGTGCGCGTCCTTAAGAAAATTAAAAAAAAAAGACTTTTCTTTTGACGGCACTTCATCATCTAACAACTACCAAACCTTTGACCCTCATCACACAGTCACATTCCAAAAATGTTTTTTTTTTTTTCAATTTTATTAATTTTTTTCATTCCAAGAATGTTGCTTTTTGTGGAGTCCAGGAAAAAAGACTCTCAAAGCAAGGATAAAGACCAATAACACTGGTGGGAATCAAATTCAGGCTAGTCATTGGTGGGAGGTCAAGCTCTTACCTCTGTGTCGTCCCTGCCCATAAGTATCTTTTCTAGGTGTCATTTGTGTACTCAGTTGAGTTACATAATGACATAAAGTTTGTTCTCTCTTCTTTTTAATTAATTGCTTTGTTCACTTTTGGCAGGTTGGTTATGCTATGACAACGTACCACACAGAAACAGAACAGCCTATTATTGGTTTTGACATGGGTGGTACGTATAGAGCCTGAGAAATTGTCTAAAAATAAAACTGCCATATAAACATACAGCAATGACAATGAACCCAATCTTACAGTGTCCATTTGCTTCCCAAGCCAAATTGGTCAGTTTGTAAATGGCCATTTTTAACCCCTTAAGGTGACCGAATACAGTTTTTTAGTGTACAGGTGTTAGAAGACGTTATTTGGAAACTATGTACTTCTGGGCCCAAAATTGGTATGGTGTAAGACTAACTAAGAAAGAATGGATTTTCGTACGTCTTGTCGAGCTAAGTACCGTTTCCATGGCAACGCAGCAAACTATTAAACGTCCATATATTGTAGGTTTCCTTTATTTTTAGAAAATGTACTCATTAGATTTTTTCCATTTTTTGTATCCAGGTAAACTCACAAAACACTGGCACAGTTGCACTATTTTCATGTAATTTTAACAGACAGATCGCCTGTAAATATTGATTTTGCATTTTAATGTTTTGTGAAGATACCCTCTGTTAGATTTAGGTTTCTCTTTGTAGGCGAGTTATGCTTGTAGGGAACTATTTTCATGCCAAATTTTACGAAATTCTAATGAGCGGTTCCTTAGAAAACAGTTCATTTCCACGAAAACAACCAGTCGCAATTTTTTGGTCAAATGCGCATGCGTGGCTTTAACTGGGTTTCATGGCAAAGTTGAAAAGCATGCAAAAGGTCTTGGTGAATGACTTTTTTCCTCGGAAAGAAAAGAAAAAGAGTCCAGAAACGAGAAACTTAGTTATTTACGATCAAAACTTACCTTTATTATCCATTTCATGTGAAATTGAGGGATCACTTTATCGACCGCCGTATTTACGTACCACAACCCTAGCGCTCGCTTAATAGTATATCACTAACAGAATCTGTAAAGTGCGCGCAAACTGTGTTCAGCCACCTTAAGTTGCTTCCTCAATTTTAGGGCTTCTTTAAGTACTGACCAATGTGTTTGGATGATTTGTAATACTAGCTCATTCATTTTCTGGATGTTTTCTCAAGAAATTTTGGACCTAACACTCTGTCAGAATAAAATTCGTAAATAATGCTAGAATAATATGCTAATAATATCTAAAAGTTTATTTGTTTGAACATTTAAAGTATAATTATGTTTTTTGTGCCTAATTTAACCCAGCTAGAAAATGCGGGCTAACAACCACCAAAAACTGCTTTCTTTTAACCACCAGGCTAATACCCACCAAAAACTGTTTTATTTTAACCACCGGGATAATAACCACCAAAAACTGCTTTATTCTAACCACCAGGTTAATAACCATAAAAAACTGTTTTATTTAGCCACTGGGCTAATAACCACCAAAAACTGTTTTATTTTAACCACCAAGCTAATAACCACAAAAGGCTGTTGTATTTTAACCACCAGGCTAATAACCACAAAAGACTGTTTTATTTTAACCACTAGGGTTTTAACCGCCAAAAACTGTTTTATCTTAACCACCACGTTAATAATCACCAAAAACTGTTTTATTTTAACCAGTGGAGTAATAAGTACCACAAACTGTTTTATTTTAACTACTTGTCTAATAACCACTAAAAACTGTTTTATTTTAACCACCGGGCTTATAACCACCAAAAACTGTTTTATTTAACTACTTGTCTAATAACCACCAAAAACTGTTTTATTTTAACCACCGGGTTAATAACCACCAAAAACTGTTTTATTTTAACCAGTGGAGTAATAAGTACCATAAACTGTTTTATTTTAACTACTTGTCTAATAACCACCAAAAACTGTTTTATTTTAACCGCTGGACTAATAAGTAGGAAAATGTGTTTTATTTAAACCACCATGCTAATAGCCACCAAAAATTGTTTTATTACAACCACCGGGAAAATAACCACTAAAAACAGTTTTATTTTAACCACCGGGTTAATAACCACCAAAAACTGTTTTATTTTAACCAGTGGAGTAATAAGTACCACAAAGTGTTTTATTTTAACTACTTGTCTAATAACCAGCCTTAAGAAATAGACTTCTATTTAAAATATATTTAAATTCTATTTACTAATTTCTATTTGAATTCTATTTGAAATAATAGCAATTGTTCTATTTAAAGAATAATTAAATGCTATTTGAACTCTATTTAATCTCTACTTAAACTCTATTTAATATCTATTTAAACTCTATTTAATCTCTACTTAAACTCTATTTAATTTCTATTTAAACCCTATTTATTCTCTATTTAATCTCTATTTTAATGACTATTCATTTTCTATTTTTGAATTTTGAATACTACTGTTGCTTGATATTTAAAATCTATTTACAATCTATTTATTTTCTACTTAAACTCTATTTAATTTCTACTTAAACTCTATTTAATCTCTATTTAATTTCTATTTAAACTCTATTTAATCTCTATTTAAATTCTATTTAATCTTTATTTCAACTCTATTTAATCTCTACTTAAACTCTATTTAATCTCTATTTAAACTCTATTTAATCTCTATTTAAACTCTATTTAATCTCTACTTAAACTCTATTTAATCTCTATTTAAACTCTATTTAATCTCTATTTAAACTCTATTTAATCTCTACCTAAACTCTATTTAATCTCTATTTAAACTCTATTTAATATCTATTTAAACTCTATTTAATCTCTATTTAATCTCTATTTAAACTCTAATTAATCTCTACTTAACCTCTATTTAATCTCTATTTAAACTCTATTTAATCTCTATTTAAAGTCTATTTAATCTCTATTTTAACTCTATTTAATCTCTATTTAAACTCTATTTAATCTCTATTTAAACTCTATTTAATCTCTACTTAAACTCTTTTTAATCTCTATTTAAACTCTATTTAATATCTATTTAAACTCTATTTAATGTCTACCTAAACTCTATTTAATCTCTATTTATACTCTATTTAATGTCTATTTAAACTCTATTTAATCTCTATTTAGACTCTATTTAATCTCTATTTAAACTCTATTTAATCTTTATTTAAACTCTATTTAATATCTATTTAAATTCTATTTAATCTCTATTTTAATGAGTATTCATTTTCTATTTTTAAATTTTGAAGACTACTTTGGTTTGATATTTAAAATCTATTTACAATCTATTTATTTTGTACTTAAACTCTATTTAATTTCTACTTAAACTCTATTTAATCTCTATTTAATTTCTATTTAAACTCTATTTAATCTCTATTTAAATTCTATTTAATCTCTATTTAAACTCTCTTTAATCTCTACTTAAACTCTATTTAATTTCTATTTAAACTCGATTTATTCTCTATTTAATTTCTATTTTAATGACTATTTATTTTCTATTTTTAAATTTTGAATACTACTTTTGGTTGATATTTAAAATCTATTTACAATCTATTTATTTTCTACTTAAACTCTACTAAATTTCTACTTAAACTCTATTTAATCTCTATTTAAATTCTATTTAATCTCTATTTAAACTCTATTTAATCTCTACTTAAGCTCTATTTAATTTCTATTGAAACTCTATTTATTCTCTATTTAATCTCTATTTTAATGACTATTTATTTTCTATTTTTAAATTTTGAATACTACTTTTGGTTGATATTTAAAATCTATTTACAATCTATTTATGTCCTATTTAAACTCTATTTAATCTCTACTTAAACTCTATTTAATCTCTATTTAAATTCTATTTAAACTCTATTTAATCTCTATTTAAACTCTATTTAATCTCTATTTAATTTCTTTTTTAACCCTATTTAATCTCTATTTAAATTCTATTTAATCTCTATTTAATTTCTATTTAAACCCTATTTATTCTCTATTTAATCTCTATTTTAATGACTATTCATTTTCTATTTTTAAATTTTGAATACTACTGTTGCTTGATATTTAAAATCTATTTACAATCTATTTATTTTCTACTTAAACTGTATTTAATTTCTACTTAAACTCTATTTAATCTCTATTTAAATTCTATTTAAACTCTATTTAATCTCTATTTAAATTCTATTTAATCTCTATTTAAACTCTATTTAATCTCTACTTAAACTCTATTTAATCTCTATTTAAACTCTATTTAATCTCTATTTAAACTCTATTTAATCTCTATTTAAACTCTATTTAAACTCTATTTAATCTCTGTTTAAACTCTAATTAATCTCTACTTAAACTCTATTTAATCTCTATTTAAACTCTATTTAATCTCTATTTAAACTCTATTTAATCTTTATTTAAACTCTATTTAAACTCTATTTAAACTCTATTTAATCTCTATTTAAACTCTATTTAATCTTTATTTAAACTCTATTTAAACTCTATTTAACATTATTTAAACTCTATTTAATCTCTACTTAAACTCTATTTAATCTCTATTTAAACTCTATATAATATTTATTTAAACTCTATTTAAACTCTACTTAAACTCTATTTAATATTTATATAAACTCTCTTTAATCTCTGCTTAAACTCTATTTAATCTCTATTTAAACTCTATTTAATCTCTATTTAAATTGTATTTTATTCCTATTTAATTTCTATTTAAACCCTATTTATTCTCTATTCAATCTCTATTTTAATGACTATTCATTTTCTATTTTTCAATATTGAATACTACTGTTGCTTGATATTTAAAATCTATTGACAGTCTATTTATTTTCTACTTAAACTTTATTTAATTTCTACCTAAACTCTATTTAATCTCTATTTAATTTCTTTTTAAACTCTATTTAATCTCTATTTAAATTCTGTTTAATCTCTATTTAAACTCTATTTAATCTCTATTTAAACTCTATTTAATATCTATTTAAACTCTATTTAATCTCTATTAAAACTCTATTTAATCTCTATTTAAACTTTATTTAATCTCTATTTAAACTCTATTTAATATCTCTTTAAACTCTATTTAATCTCTTTTTAAACTGTATTTAATCTCTATTTAAACTCTATTTAATCTCTATTTAAAATCTATTTAATCTCTATTTAAACTACTTAATCTCTATTTAAACTCCATTTAATATCTATTTAAACTCTATTTAATCTCTATTTAAAATCTATTTAATCTCTATTTAAACTACTTAATCTCTATTTAAACTCCATTTAATATCTATTTAAACTCTATTTAATCTCTATTTAAACTCTATTTAATATATATTTAAACTCTATTTAATCTCTATTTAAACTCTATTTAATATCTGTTTAAACTCTATTCAATCTCTATTTAAATTCTATGTAATCTCTATTTTAATTACTGTTTATTTTCTATTTTTTTAAATTTTGAATACTACTTTCGGTTGATATTTAAAATCTATTTACAATCTATTTATTTCCTACTTAAAGTCTATTTAATCTCTATTTAAAGTCTATTACTGTTTATTTTCTATTTTTAAATTTTGAATACTACTTTCGGTTGATATTTAAAATCTATTTACAATCTATTTATTTCCTACTTAAAGTCTATTTAATCTCTATTTAAAGTCTATTTAATCTATTTAATTTCTATTTAATTTCTCTTTAAACTCTATTTAATCTCTATTTAAATTCTATTTAATCTCTACTTAAACTCTATTTAAACTCTATATAATGTCTATTTAATCTCTATTTAATTTCTATTTCAACTCTATTTAATAACTTTTTCATTCGATTTAATCTCTACTTAAAGTCTATTTAAACTCTATTTAATCTCTATTTAGTCTCTATTTAATTTCTATTTAAACTCAATTTAATCTTTATTTAATCTCTATTTAATCTCTTTTTAATCTCTATTTAAACTCTATTTAATCTCAATTTAAACTCTATTTAATCTCTATTTAATCCCTATTGAAATTCTATTTAATCTCTATTTAATTTCTATTTAAACCCTTTTTATTCTCTATTTAATCTCTATTTTAATGACTCTTCATTTTCTTTTTTTAAATTTTGAATACTACTGTTGCTTGATATTTAAAATCTATTTACAATCTATTTATTTTCTACTTAAACTCTATTTAATTTCTACTTAAACTCTATTTAATCGCTATTTAAATTCTTTTTAATCTCTTTTTAAACTCTATTTAATCTCTACTTAAACTCTATTTAATCTCTACTTAAACTCTATTTAATCTCTATTTAAATTCTATTTAATCTCTACTTAAACTCTATTTAATTTTTATTTAAACTCTATTTATTCTTTATTTAATCTCTATTTTAATGACTATTTTCTATTTTTAAATTTTGAATACTACTTTTGGTTGATATTTAAAATCTTTTTACAAGCTATTTATTTCTTACTTAAACTCTACTTAATTTCTACTTCAACTCTATTTAATCTCTATTTAAATTCTTTTTAATCTCTCTTTAAATTCTATTTAATCTCTTTTTAAACTCTATTTAATCTCTACTTAAACTCTATTTAATTTCTATTTGAACTTTATTTATTCCCTATTTAATCTCTATTTTAATGACTATTTATTTTCTATTTTTAAATTTTGAATACTACTTTTGGTAGATATTTAAAATCTATTTACAATCTATTTATTTCCTACTTAAACTCTACTTAATTTCTACTTAAACTCTTTTTAATCTCTATTTAAACTCTATTTAATCTCTATTTAAATTCTTTTTAATCTCTCTTTAAATTCTATTTAATCTCTTTTTAAACTCTATTTAATCTCTACTTAAACTCTATTTAATTTCTATTTAAACTCTATTTATTCTCTATTTAATCTCTATTTTAATGACTATTTATTTTCTATTTTTAAATTTTGAATACTACTTTTGCTTGATATTTAAATTCTATTTAGTCTCCACTTAAACTATAATTATGTATAATCCATTTAACTTTTTTTTTTCTATTTTTAATAGTTTTACTGCCCAGCTAGCTTGCTTGATATTTAAAATCTATTTAAAACCTGTTAATTTTTTTCTCGATTAGCTTGGGGAAGGGGGAGTACAAACTCCTTCTCGTATGTTTATCTGTCTCAGTCTTTTGACCAATTTAATTTAGCTTATAGATTTAGCTTGTTTTAGTGCGTCCGGTGACAGTATAGCCTCCTGAATACAGCTAAAGATAGGATTTAATCCGCGTGCGGTGCAACAATCTTTATCTTTCAGTTTTTGTATTGCCCGGCCCGGCTATTTGTTTTTGCATGTTGCAAGATGTTGAGTTTCTTATTAAGATTATTTGCCTTTTGATCCTTTCTTTAGCATTGTAGCGAGTACCCTGCCAGCAGCCTGGTTTTTCTAGTGAGAGATATCAGGAGATATGCAATGCGTGAAATTGACTACGGTTGTGTTTTTGTCATCGCTTCGCTACGCTCTCAGTACAGTAACTGTGAGGTTTGAATTTTGTCTCCGGAAGCACTGAAACGAGCCAAACCAAACTAAAACAAATGCCTCGAAGGGCAAAACAAGAACGTACAGTCGCTAAACAGAAATCACAACAAAAGGTTATAAACGCACGCAATAAACGCACAACGCATTAAACCCAAAAACGACCTTTGAGATCAATAAAACATGCGACCGACATGCACGTGTGTTGCGCTTTTTTCAGTGACTTTCACGCAAATCCTCAAAATCATCATATTAACCCGCTGCAAAAATACGAGAAGGTAAATGGTCAAAAGACCAAGATAGAAGCGGCAGACGTGCAAGTAGGCCAAGTTGTGTAGACCTTAAAAAAAATGTTCCACCCCAATTTTACGTGAATGGTCGTGATCATTCCCTAAATCACAGTGGCGTGATCCGTTTTTTTTTAATACAATGCTGCTTCGAGAATAAGCTCTATTAAAGTCGACAAGCCTAACAACTTAAACATTAGTGTGCGATAGCGGTTCAGTTCTAGTAGTAAAACGATTAACACATTTTCAAAACATAAGCGTTGCAGCAAGCTTTAAGTTTATTTTCCTATGTATGCATAACAAAATTGAACAACACACAGCGCAGTCTTTCAGTATGCAGTGGAATAAAAGTATACATTTTAGTCAAGTTGAGAACTACAACATTTAAGCTACGTCAAGTTCAACGTGAACTAATATTTTTATGGTACAGAAGATAACGATGATCACTTTCGAAGAGTAAATCGTCGTGATTACGCTTAAATATAGGGAATATTTGATGGCGCTGCTCACCTCAATAATTGGGACGTTCTTCGATGTTCTTTCCCCTGTGCAAAAATGGTCTAAAATAGAACTTGTCAGTCGAGTTATTTCATTTTCCGGCATTTTACAGCAAACCTAAGAAGTCCTCAGACTCTCAGAGTATTGTAGTGATGATTTTGCAAGTGGCTAGCACGCAGTCGGAGACAATCTGAAGGAACAGTCTGACAGTGTTGTTTACAAAACGTATGGGTGCGGATCTTCGCTCCAGAAAAGCAAAACATTGAACTCATGCGAACTGTTTCCCAAACTGATGAGAGAAGATACTTCGCATTGAAAATGTTCCCGCTTTTCTAAAGTCAAATAACCAACGGTCAAGTTTATTTTCAGGTCAATTTGTGTAACTCGATCGGGTTGAAATATTTTGAAACAGTTTCATGACAGCTGGCCAATTAGATTAAACCCTCAGTGTCTCAAGAGACCTTTCAGATAAAATTCCGGCACGCACATGTCACGGAATTTGGAGAAATGCCGCTTAATTTCCCGAAGCTGTGCATGTTCTGTTTGGAAATGTTTTTTCAGCGCATCGTTGTATACACGCAAAAAAAGATCCTGGGTTTTTCGGTTTGGATCAAGTTAAAGAACTGAATCGAGCATTAGGCGACATATGCTACAACCTACAATCCTGCACGGTGGTGGTTCCTGGTGGTTATAATCCCAGTGGTTAAAATAAAACAGTTCTTCATGGTTATAAGCCCACTGGTTAAAATAAAACAGTTTTTGGTGGTTAAAACCCTGATGGTTAAAATAAAAGAGTTTTTGGCGGTTAAAACCCTAGTAGTTAAATAAAACAGTTTTTGGTAATTATTAGTACGGTGGTTAAAATACAACAGTTTTTGGTGGTTAAAACCTCGGTGGTTAAAATAAAACAGTTTTTGCTGGTTAAAACTGCAGTGGTTAAATTAAAACAGTTTTTTGTGGTTATTAGTCCGGTGGTTATAATAAAACAGTTTTTGGTGGTTAAAAGCGTAGTGGTTAAAATAAAACAGTTTTCGGTGGTTAAAACCCCGGTGGTTCAAATAAAACAGTTTTTGCAGGTGGCTTAAACCTTGGTGGTTAAAATAAAATGGTTTTGGTGGTTATAAGCCAATGGGTTATAATAAAAGAGTCTTTGGTGGTTAAAACCCCAGTGGTTAAAATAAAACAGTTTTTGCTGGTTAAAACCCCAATGGTTAAAATAAAACAGTTTTTAGTGGTTAAAATCCCGGTGGTTAAAATAAAACAGTTTTTCGTGGTTAAAACCGCGGTGGTTAGAATAAAACACTTTTTGGTGGTTAAAACCCCAGGGGTAAAATTAAAACAGTTTTTAGTGGTTAAAAGCCTAGTGGTTAAAATAAAACATTTTTGGTCGTTATAAGCCCAGGGGTTATAATAAAACAGTTTTTGGTGGTTAAAACCCCGGTGGTTAAAATAAAACAGTTTTTGGTTGTTATAACCACGGTGGTTAAAATAAAACAGTTTTGGTGGCTATAAGCCGGGTGGTTAAAATAAAACAGATTTTTGTGGTTATAACTACGGTGGTTAAAATAAAACACCACCAAAAACTGTTTTATTTTAACCACCGGATTAATAACCACCTAAAACTTTTTTATTTTAACCACCGGACTAATAACCACCAAAAACTCTTTTATTTTAATCACCGTGGTTATAACAACCAAAAACTGTTTTATTTTAACCACCGAACTAATAAGCACCAAAAACTGTTTTTTTTTTAACCACCGTACTAATAACCATTAAAAACTGTTTTATCTTCACCACCGGACTAGTCACCACCAAAAACTGTTTTATTTTAATCACCAGGCTTGAAACCACCAAAAACTTTTATTTTAACCACTGCAGGGCTTATAACCACCAAGATCTGTTTTATTTTAATCACCGTAGTAATAACCACCAAAAACTGTTTTATTTTAACCACTAGCGTTTTAACAACCAAAAACTGTTTTATTTTAACCATCGGGGTTTTAACCACCAAAAACTGTTTTCCTTTAACGACTGGGATTATAACCACAAAAAACTGTTGTATTTTAACCATCAGGGTTTTAACCACCAAAACCTGTTTTATTTTAACCACCGGGCTTATAACCATGAAGAACTGTTTTATTTTAACCACCGGACTAATAACCACCAAAAACTGCTTTAATTTAACCACCGGGGTTTTCAACCACCAAAAAGTGTTTTATTTTAACCACCAGGGTTTTAACCACCAAAAACTTTTTTATTTTAAACACCAGGCTTTTAACCACTGAAAACTGTTTTATTTTAGCCACCGGACTTATAACCACCAAAAACTGTTTTATTTTAACCACCTGACTAATAACCACCAGAAACTGTTTTATTTTAACCACCGGGGTTTTAATCGCCGAAAACTGGTTTATTTTAACCGCCGAGGTTTTAACCACCAAAAACTGTTTTCTTTTAACCATTGGGCTTATAACCACCAAAAACTGTTTTATTTTAACCACTGGTGTTTTAACCACCAAAAACTGTTTTATTTAAGCCACCGGACTAATAACCACCGAAAACTGTTTTATTTTAATCACCGGACTAACAACCGCCAGAAACTGTTTTATTTTAACCACTGGGCTTTTAACCACCAAAAACTTTTTAACCACCGGACTAATAACCAGCTAAAACTATTTTATTTTAACCACTGGGCTTAAAATCACCAAAAACTGGTTCATTTTAACAACTAGAGTTTTCACCACCGAAAACCTTTTTTATTTTAGCCACCGGGCTGATAACCACCAAAAACTGTTTTACTTTAAGCACCGTGGTTTTAACCACCAAAAACTCTTTTATTTTAACCACCGTACTAATATTCACCAGAAACTGTTTAATTTTAACCATCAGGGTTTTAACCACCAAAAACTGTTTTATTTTAACCACTGGACTAATAACCACCAAAAACTGTTTTATTTTAACCACCGGACTAATAACCACCAAAAACTGTTTTATTTTAACCACTTTACTTATAACCACCTAAAACTGTGTTATTTTAACCACCGTGTTTATAACCACCAAAAACTGTTTTATTTTAACCACCGAACTAATACCCACCAAAAACATTTTTATTTTAACCACCAGACTAATAACCACCAAAAACTGTTTTCTTTTAACCACCGGAATAATAGCCACCAAAAACTGTTTTATTTTAACCACCGGGGTTTTAACCACCAAAAAACTGTTTCTTTTTAACCACCGGACTAATAACTACCAAAAACTGTTTTATTTTGACCATCGGACTAATAACCACCAAAAACTTTTTTATTTTAACAAGCGGACTAATAACCACCAAAAGCTGTTTTATTTTAACAAGCGGACTAATCACCACCAAAAACCGTTTTATTTTAACCACCGTGGTTATAACCTCCAAAAACTGTTTTATTTTAACCACTGTGGTTATAACCACCAAAAACTGTTTTATTTTAACCACCGAAATAAAAAACCACCAAAAACTATTTTAATTTAACCACCGGACTGATACCCACCAAAAAGTGTTTTGTTTTAACCACCGGACTTATAACCACCAAAAACTGTTTTATTTTAACCACCGTGGTTATAACCACCAAAAACTTTTTTATGTTAACCACCGAACTAATAACCACCAAAAACTGTTTTATTTTAACCACCGGACAAATAACCACCAAAAACTGTTTTATTTTAACCACCGGACAAATAACCACAAAAATTGTTTTATTTTAACCACTGCGCTAATAACCACGAAAAAATTTTTATTTTAACCATCGGCGTCTTAACCACCAGAAACTGTTTTATTTTAACCACGGAACTAATAACCACCAAAAACTGTTTTATTTTAATCACCGTTGTTATAACCACCAAAAACTTTTTTATTTGAACCACCGGACTAATAACGACCAAAAACTGTTTAATTTTAACCACCGAATTAATAACCACCAAAAACTGTTTTTTCTTTAACCACTGGACTAATAACCACCAAAAACTGTTTTATTTTAATCACCGTGGTTATAACCACCAAAAACTGTTTTATTTTACCTACCGGGCTTATAACCACCAAAAGTGGTTTTTTTTTAACCATTAAAAACTGTGTTTTTCCAACCATCGGATTAATAACCACCAAAAACTGTTTTATTTTAACCACCGTGGTTTAAACCACCAAAATTTGTTTTATTTTAACCACCAGGATTTTAACCACCAAAAACTGTTTTGTTTTAACAAACGGAATTTTAACCACCAAAAACTGTTTTCTTTTAACCACCGTGGTTTAAACCACCAAAAACTCTTATATTATAACCACTGGGCTTATAACGACGGAAAACTGTTTTATTTTAACCACCGGACCAAGAACCACCAGAAACTCTTTTATTTAAACCACTGCGGTTTTAACCACGAAAAACTGGTTTATTTTAACCACCGGACTAATAACCAGCTAAAACTATTTTATTTTAACCACTGGGCTTATAACCACCAAAAACTGTTTTATTTTAACCACCGGACTAATAACCAACAAAAACTGTTTTATTTTAACCACCGTGGTTATAACCACCAAAAACTTTTTTTATTTTAACCACCGGGCTGCCAACCACCAGAAACTGTTTTATTTAAACCACTGGGGTTTTAACCACCAAAAATTGTTTTATTTTAACCACCAGACTAACAACCACCAAATACTCTTTTATTTTAACCACCTGGATTCTAACCACCAAAAACTGTTTTATTTGAACCACCGGACTAATAACCACCATAAACTGTTTTATTTTAACCACCGTTGTTATAACCACCAAAAACTTTTTTTATTTTAACCACCGGGCTGCCAACCACCAGAAACTGTTTTATTTAAACCACTGGGGTTTTAACCACCAAAAATTGTTTTATTTTAACCACCAGACTAACAACCACCAAATACTGTTTTATTTTAACCACCTAGATTCTAACCACCAAAAACTGTTTTATTTGAAGCACCGGACTAATAACCACCATAAACTGTTTTATTTTAACCACCGTTGTTATAACCACCAAAAACTTTTTTTATTTTAGCCACCGGGTTGATAACCACCAGAAACTTTTTTATTTAAACCACTGGGGTTTTAACCACCAAAAACGTTTTTATTTTAACCACCAGACTAACAACCACTAAACACTGTTTTATTTTACCCACCTGGGTTCTAACCACCAAAAACTGTTTTATTTCAACCACCACGCTTATAACCACCAAAAACTGTTTTATTTCAACCACCCTTGTTTTAACCACCAAAAACTGTTTTATTTTAATCACCGTGTTATAACCACCAAAAATTGTTTTATTTAAACCACCGGACTAATAACCACCAAAAACTGTTTTATTTTATACACCGGGATTTTAACCCCCCAAAACTGTTTCATTTTAACCAGCGTGGTTTTAACCACCAAAAACTGTTTTATTTTAATCACCATTGTTATAACCACCAAAAACTTTTTTATTTGAACCACCGGACTAATAACCACCAAAAACTGTTTTATTTTAACCACCGGATTAATAACCACCAAAAACTGTTTTATTTTAACCACCGAACTAATAGCCACCAAAAACTGTTTTATTTTAATCACCGGGGTTTTAACCACCAAAAACTGTTTTATTTTAATCACCGTTGTTATAACCACCTCAAACTTTTTTATTTGAACCACCGGACTAATAACCACCAAAAACTGTTTTATTTTAACCACCGAATTAATAACCACCAAAAACTTTTTTTCTTTAACTACCGGACTAATAACCACCAAAAACTTTTTTATTTTAATCACCATGGCTATAACGACCAAAAAGTGTTTTATTTTAACCACCGGACTTATAAGCACCAAAAACTGTTTTATTTTAACCACCGTGGTTATAACCACCAAAAACTTTTTTATGTTAACCACCGAACTAATAACCACCAAAAACTGTTTTATTTTAACCACCGGACAAATAACCACCTAAAACTGTTTTATTTTAACCACCGGACTAATAACCACTATAAACTGTTTTATGTTAAACACTGGGCTAATAACCACGAAAAACTTTTTTATTTTAACCATCGGGGTCTTAACCACCAGAAACTGTTTTATTTTAACCACTGAACTAATAACCACCAAAAACTGTTTTATTTCAACCACCGGACTAATAGCCACCAAAAACTGTTTTGTTTTAACCACCGAGGTTATAACCACCAAACACTCTTTTATTTTAACCACCGAACTAATAACCACCAAAACCTGTTGCATTTTAACCACCGTGGTTATAACCACCAAAAACTGTTTTATTTTAACCACCGTGGTTATAACCACCAAAAACTGTTTTATTTTAACCACCGAATTATAACCAGAAAAAACTGTTTTATTTTAACCACCGGACTAATAACCACCAAAAACTGTTTTATTTTAACCACCGGGGTTTTACCACCAAAAACTGTTTTATTTGAACCACCGGACTAATAACCATCAAAAAGTGTTTTATTTTAACCACCAGACTAATAACCACCAAAAACTGTTTTATTTTAACCACCGAATTATAACCAGAAAAAACTGTTTTATTTTAACCACCGGACTAATAACCACCAAAAACTGTTTTATTTTAACCACCGGGGTTTTACCACCAAAAACTGTTTTATTTTAACCACCGGACTAATAACCACCAAAAACTGTTTTATTTTAATCACCGGGGTTTTAACCACCAAAAACTGTTTTATTTTAATCACCATTGTTATAACCACCAAAAACTTTTTTATTTGAACCACCGGACTAATAACCACCAAAAACTGTTTTATTTTAACCACCGGATTAATAACCACCAAAAACTGTTTTATTTTAACCACCGAACTAATAGCCACCAAAAACTGTTTTATTTTAATCACCGGGGTTTTAACCACCAAAAACTGTTTTATTTTAATCACCGTTGTTATAACCACCAAAAACTTTTTTATTTGAACCACCGGACTAATAACCACCAAAAACTGTTTTATTTTAACCACTGGGCTTATAACCATGAAGAACTGTTTTATTTTAACCACTCGGATTATAACCACCAAAAAATGTGTTATTTTAACCACCCGGATTATAACCACCAAAAACTGTTTTATTTTAGCTACCCGGCTTTTAACCACCTCAACTGTTTTATTTTAACAACCGAACTAATAAACCATTAAAAACTGTTTTATTTTAACCACCGGACTAATAAGCACCAAAAACTGTTTTATTTTAATCACCCTGGTTATAACCTCCAAAAACTGTTTTATTTTAACCACCGTGGTTATAACCACCAAAAACTGTCTTATTTTAACCACCTGGGTTTTAACCACCAAAAACTGTTTTGTTTTAACCACTGAACTAATAATCACCAAAAACTGTTTTAATATAACCACCGGACCAATAACCACCAAAAACTGTTTTATTTTAACCACCTGACTAATAACCACCTAAAACTGTGTTATTTTAACCACGGTGGTTATGACCACCAAAAACTGTTTTATTTTAACCACCGAACTAATAACCACCAAAAACTGTTTTCTTTTAACCACCGGACTGATAACCACCAAAAACTGTTTAATTTTAACCACCGGACTAATAGCCACCAAAGACTATTTTTTTTTAACCACCGGGGTCTTAACCACCAAAAAACTGTTTTTTTTTTTAACCACCGGACTAATAACTACTAAATACTGTTTTATATTAACCATCGGAATAATAACCACAAAAAACTGTTTTATTTTAACTACCGGACTAATAACCACCAAAGATTATTTTATTTCAACCACCGAGGGGTTTTAACCACTAAAAACTGTTTCGTTTTAACTACCCTGGTTTTAACAACCAAAAACTGGTTTATTTTAACCACCGAACTAATAACCACCAAAAACGTTTTTATTTTAACCAGCGGACTAATAACCACCAAAAACTGTTTTATTTTAACCACCGTGGTTATAACCACCATAAACTGTTTTATTTTAACCGCTGTGGTTATAACCACCAAAAACTGTTTTTTTTTAACCACCGAACTAATATAATAACCAGCAAAAACTGTTTTAATTTAACCCCCGGACTGATAACCACCAAAAAGTGTTTTATTTTAACCACCGGACTTATAAGCACCAAAAACTGTTTTATTTTAACCACCGTGGTTATAACCACCAAAAACTTTTTTATGTTAACCACCGAACTAATAACCACCAAAAACTGTTTTATTTTAACCACCGGACTAATAACCACTATTAACTGTTTTATGTTAAAAACTGGGCTAATAACCACGAAAAAACTTTTTTATTTTAACCATCGGGGTCTTAACCACCAGAAACTGTTTTATTTTAACCACTGAACTAATAACCACCAAAAACTGTTTTATTTCAATCACCGGACTAATAGCCACCAAAAACTGTTTTGTTTTAACCACCGAGGTTATAACCACCAAACACTCTTTTATTTTAACCACCGAACTAATAACCACCAAAACCTGTTGCATTTTAACCACCGTGGTTATAACCACCAAAAACTGTTTTATTTTAACCACCGTGGTTATAACCACCAAAACCTGTTTTATTTTAACCACCGAATTATAACCAGAAAAAACTGTTTTATTTTAACCACCAGACTAATAACCACCAAAAACTGTTTTATTTTAACCACCGAATTATAACCAGAAAAAACTGTTTTATTTTAACCACCGGACTAATAACCATCAAAAACTGTTTTATTTTAACCACCAGACTAATAACCACCAAAAACTGTTTTATTTTAACCACCGAATTATAACCAGAAAAAACTGTTTTATTTTAACCACCGGACTAATAACCACCAAAAACTGTTTTATTTTAACCACCGGGGTTTTACCACCAAAAACTGTTTTATTTTAACCACCAGACTAATAACCACGAAAAACTCTTTCATTTTAACCACCGGACTAATAACCACCAAAAACTGTTTTATTTTAATCACCGGGGTTTTAACCACCAAAAACTGTTTTATTTTAATCACCATTGTTATAACCACCAAAAACTTTTTTATTTGAACCACCGGACTAATAACCACCAAAAACTGTTTTATTTTAACCACCGGATTAATAACCACCAAAAACTGTTTTATTTTAACCACCGAACTAATAGCCACCAAAAACTGTTTTATTTTAATCACCGGGGTTTTAACCACCAAAAACTGTTTTATTTTAATCACCGTTGTTATAACCACCAAAAACTTTTTTATTTGAACCACCGGACTAATAACCACCAAAAACTGTTTTATTTTAACCACCGAATTAATAACCACCAAAAACTTTTTTTCTTTAACTACCGGACTAATAACCACCAAAAACTGTTTTATTTTAATCACCATGGCTATAACCACCAAAAACTGTTTTATTTGAACCAGCTGACTAATTTACTTTAAGCACCGTGGTTTTAACCACCAAAAACTGTTGTATTTTAACCACCGTACTAATAACCACCAAAAACTGTTTTATTTTAACTACTTGGGTTTTAACCACCAAAAACTTTTTTATTTTAACCACTGGGCTTATAACCATGAAGAACTGTTTTATTTTAACCACTCGGATTATAACCACCAAAAAATGTGTTATTTTAACCACCCGGATTATAACCACCAAAAACTGTTTTATTTTAGCTACCCGGCTTTTAACCACCTCAACTGTTTTATTTTAACCACCAAAAACTGTGTTTTTCTAACTATCGGTAAAATAACCACCAAGAACTGTTTTATTTTAACAACCGAACTAATAAACCATTAAAAACTGTTTTATTTTAACCACCGGACTAATAAGCACCAAAAACTGTTTTATTTTAATCACCCTGGTTATAACCTCCAAAAACTGTTTTATTTTAACCACCGTGGTTATAACCACCAAAAACTGTCTTATTTTAACCACCGGGGTTTTAACCACCAAAAACTGTTTTGTTTTAACCACTGAACTAATAATCACCAAAAACTGTTTTAATATAACCACCGGACCAATAACCACCAAAAACTGTTTTATTTTAACCACCTGACTAATAACCACCTAAAACTGTGTTATTTTAACCACGGTGGTTATGACCACCAAAAACTGTTTTATTTTAACCACCGAACTAATAACCACCAAAAACTGTTTTCTTTTAACCACCGGACTGATAACCACCAAAAACTGTTTAATTTTAACCACCGGACTAATAGCCACCAAAGACTATTTTTTTTTAACCACCGGGGTCTTAACCACCAAAAAACTGTTTTTTTTTTAACCACCGGACTAATAACTACTAAATACTGTTTTATATTAACCATCGGAATAATAACCACAAAAAACTGTTTTATTTTAACTACCGGACTAATAACCACCAAAGATTATTTTATTTCAACCACCGAGGGGTTTTAACCACTAAAAACTGTTTCGTTTTAACTACCCTGGTTTTAACAACCAAAAACTGGTTTATTTTAACCACCGAACTAATAACCACCAAAAACGTTTTTATTTTAACCAGCGGACTAATAACCACCAAAAACTGTTTTATTTTAACCACCGTGGTTATAACCACCATAAACTGTTTTATTTTAACCGCTGTGGTTATAACCACCAAAAACTGTTTTTTTTTAACCACCGAACTAATATAATAACCAGCAAAAACTGTTTTAATTTAACCCCCGGACTGATAACCACCAAAAAGTGTTTTATTTTAACCACCGGACTTATAAGCACCAAAAACTGTTTTATTTTAACCACCGTGGTTATAACCACCAAAAACTTTTTTATGTTAACCACCGAACTAATAACCACCAAAAACTGTTTTATTTTAACCACCGGACTAATAACCACTATTAACTGTTTTATGTTAAAAACTGGGCTAATAACCACGAAAAAACTTTTTTATTTTAACCATCGGGGTCTTAACCACCAGAAACTGTTTTATTTTAACCACTGAACTAATAACCACCAAAAACTGTTTTATTTCAATCACCGGACTAATAGCCACCAAAAACTGTTTTGTTTTAACCACCGAGGTTATAACCACCAAACACTCTTTTATTTTAACCACCGAACTAATAACCACCAAAACCTGTTGCATTTTAACCACCGTGGTTATAACCACCAAAAACTGTTTTATTTTAACCACCGTGGTTATAACCACCAAAACCTGTTTTATTTTAACCACCGAATTATAACCAGAAAAAACTGTTTTATTTTAACCACCAGACTAATAACCACCAAAAACTGTTTTATTTTAACCACCGAATTATAACCAGAAAAAACTGTTTTATTTTAACCACCGGACTAATAACCATCAAAAACTGTTTTATTTTAACCACCAGACTAATAACCACCAAAAACTGTTTTATTTTAACCACCGAATTATAACCAGAAAAAACTGTTTTATTTTAACCACCGGACTAATAACCACCAAAAACTGTTTTATTTTAACCACCGGGGTTTTACCACCAAAAACTGTTTTATTTTAACCACCAGACTAATAACCACGAAAAACTCTTTCATTTTAACCACCGGACTAATAACCACCAAAAACTGTTTTATTTTAATCACCGGGGTTTTAACCACCAAAAACTGTTTTATTTTAATCACCATTGTTATAACCACCAAAAACTTTTTTATTTGAACCACCGGACTAATAACCACCAAAAACTGTTTTATTTTAACCACCGGATTAATAACCACCAAAAACTGTTTTATTTTAACCACCGAACTAATAGCCACCAAAAACTGTTTTATTTTAATCACCGGGGTTTTAACCACCAAAAACTGTTTTATTTTAATCACCGTTGTTATAACCACCAAAAACTTTTTTATTTGAACCACCGGACTAATAACCACCAAAAACTGTTTTATTTTAACCACCGAATTAATAACCACCAAAAACTTTTTTTCTTTAACTACCGGACTAATAACCACCAAAAACTGTTTTATTTTAATCACCATGGCTATAACCACCAAAAACTGTTTTATTTGAACCAGCTGACTAATTTACTTTAAGCACCGTGGTTTTAACCACCAAAAACTGTTGTATTTTAACCACCGTACTAATAACCACCAAAAACTGTTTTATTTTAACTACTTGGGTTTTAACCACCAAAAACTGTTTTATTTTAACCATCAGGGTTTTAACCACCAAAAACTGTTTTATTTTAACCACTGGGCTTATAACCATGAAGAACTGTTTTATTTTAACCACTCGGATTATAACCACCAAAAAATGTGTTATTTTAACCACCTGGATTATAACCACCAAAAACTGTTTTATTTTAGCTACCCGGCTTTTAACCACCTCAACTGTTTTATTTTAACCACCAAAAACTGTGTTTTTCTAACTATCGGTAAAATAACCACCAAGAACTGTTTTATTTTAACAACCGAACTAATAAACCATTAAAAACTGTTTTATTTTAACCACCGGACTAATAAGCACCAAAAACTGTTTTATTTTAATCACCCTGGTTATAACCTCCAAAAACTGTTTTATTTTAACCACCGTGGTTATAACCACCAAAAACTGTCTTATTTTAACCACCGGGGTTTTAACCACCCAAAACTGTTTTGTTTTAACCACTGAACTAATAATCACCAAAAACTGTTTTAATATAACCACCGGACCAATAACCACCAAAAACTGTTTTATTTTAACCACCTGACTAATAACCACCTAAAACTGTGTTATTTTAACCACGGTGGTTATAACCACCAAAAACTGTTTTATTTTAACCACCGAACTAATAACCACCAAAAACTGTTTTAATTTAACCCCCGGACTGATAACCACCAAAAAGTGTTTTATTTTAACCACCGGACTTATAAGCACCAAAAACTGTTTTATTTTAACCACCGTGGTTATAACCACCAAAAACTTTTTTATGTTAACCACCGAACTAATAACCACCAAAAACTGTTTTATTTTAGCCACCGGACAAATAACCACCAGAAACTGTTTTATTTTAACCACTGAACTAATAACCACCAAAAACTGTTTTATTTCAATCACCGGACTAATAGCCACCAAAAACTGTTTTGTTTTAACCACCGAGGTTATAACCACCAAACACTCTTTTATTTTAACCACCGAACTAATAACCACCAAAACCTGTTGCATTTTAACCACCGTGGTTATAACCACCAAAAACTGTTTTATTTTAACCACCGTGGTTATAACCACCAAAAACTGTTTTATTTTAACCACCAGACTAATAACCACGAAAAACTCTTTCATTTTAACCACTGGACTAATAACCACCAAAAACTGTTTTATTTTAATCACCGGGGTTTTAACCACCAAAAACTTTTTTATTTGAACCACCGGACTAATAACCACCAAAAACTGTTTTATTTTAATCACCATTGTTATAACCACCAAAAACTTTTTTATTTGAACCACCGGACTAATAACCACCAAAAACTGTTTTATTTTAACCACCGGATTAATAACCACCAAAAACTGTTTTATTTTAACCACCGAACTAATAGCCACCAAAAACTGTTTTATTTTAATCACCGGGGTTTTAACCACCAAAAACTGTTTTATTTTAATCACCGTTGTTATAACCACCAAAAACTTTTTTATTTGAACCACCGGACTAATAACCACCAAAAACTGTTTTATTTTAACCACCGAATTAATAACCACCAAAAACTTTTTTTCTTTAACTACCGGACTAATAACCACCAAAAACTGTTTTATTTTAATCACCATGGCTATAACCACCAAAAACTGTTTTATTTGAACCACCTGACTAATTTACTTTAAGCACCGTGGTTTTAACCACCAAAAACTGTTGTATTTTAACCACCGTACTAATAACCACCAAAAACTGTTTTATTTTAACTACTTGGGTTTTAACCACCAAAAACTGTTTTATTTTAACCATCAGGGTTTTAACCACCAAAAACTGTTTTATTTTAACCACTGGGCTTATAACCATGAAGAACTGTTTTATTTTAACCACTCGGATTATAACCACCAAAAAATGTGTTATTTTAACCACCCGGATTATAACCACCAAAAACTGTTTTATTTTAGCTACCCGGCTTTTAACCACCTCAACTGTTTTATTTTAACAACCGAACTAATAAACCATTAAAAACTGTTTTATTTTAACCACCGGACTAATAAGCACCAAAAACTGTTTTATTTTAATCACCCTGGTTATAACCTCCAAAAACTGTTTTATTTTAACCACCGTGGTTATAACCACCAAAAACTGTCTTATTTTAACCACCGGGGTTTTAACCACCAAAAACTGTTTTGTTTTAACCACTGAACTAATAATCACCAAAAACTGTTTTAATATAACCACCGGACCAATAACCACCAAAAACTGTTTTATTTTAACCACCTGACTAATAACCACCTAAAACTGTGTTATTTTAACCACGGTGGTTATGACCACCAAAAACTGTTTTATTTTAACCACCGAACTAATAACCACCAAAAACTGTTTTCTTTTAACCACCGGACTGATAACCACCAAAAACTGTTTAATTTTAACCACCGGACTAATAGCCACCAAAGACTATTTTTTTTTAACCACCGGGGTCTTAACCACCAAAAAACTGTTTTTTTTTTAACCACCGGACTAATAACTACTAAATACTGTTTTATATTAACCATCGGAATAATAACCACAAAAAACTGTTTTATTTTAACTACCGGACTAATAACCACCAAAGATTATTTTATTTCAACCACCGAGGGGTTTTAACCACTAAAAACTGTTTCGTTTTAACTACCCTGGTTTTAACAACCAAAAACTGGTTTATTTTAACCACCGAACTAATAACCACCAAAAACGTTTTTATTTTAACCAGCGGACTAATAACCACCAAAAACTGTTTTATTTTAACCACCGTGGTTATAACCACCATAAACTGTTTTATTTTAACCGCTGTGGTTATAACCACCAAAAACTGTTTTTTTTTTAACCACCGAACTAATATAATAACCAGCAAAAACTGTTTTAATTTAACCCCCGGACTGATAACCACCAAAAAGTGTTTTATTTTAACCACCGGACTTATAAGCACCAAAAACTGTTTTATTTTAACCACCGTGGTTATAACCACCAAAAACTTTTTTATGTTAACCACCGAACTAATAACCACCAAAAACTGTTTTATTTTAACCACCGGACAAATAACCACCAAAAACTGTTTTATTTTAACCACCGGACTAATAACCACTATTAACTGTTTTATGTTAAACACTGGGCTAATAACCACGAAAAAACTTTTTTATTTTAACCATCGGGGTCTTAACCACCAGAAACTGTTTTATTTTAACCACTGAACTAATAACCACCAAAAACTGTTTTATTTCAATCACCGGACTAATAGCCACCAAAAACTGTTTTGTTTTAACCACCGAGGTTATAACCACCAAACACTCTTTTATTTTAACCACCGAACTAATAACCACCAAAACCTGTTGCATTTTAACCACCGTGGTTATAACCACCAAAAACTGTTTTATTTTAACCACCGTGGTTATAACCACCAAAACCTGTTTTATTTTAACCACCGAATTATAACCAGAAAAAACTGTTTTATTTTAACCACCAGACTAATAACCACCAAAAACTGTTTTATTTTAACCACCGAATTATAACCAGAAAAAACTGTTTTATTTTAACCACCGGACTAATAACCATCAAAAACTGTTTTATTTTAACCACCAGACTAATAACCACCAAAAACTGTTTTATTTTAACCACCGAATTATAACCAGAAAAAACTGTTTTATTTTAACCACCGGACTAATAACCACCAAAAACTGTTTTATTTTAACCACCGGGGTTTTACCACCAAAAACTGTTTTATTTTAACCACCAGACTAATAACCACGAAAAACTCTTTCATTTTAACCACCGGACTAATAACCACGAAAAACTGTTTTATTTTAATCACCGGGGTTTTAACCACCAAAAACTGTTTAATTTTAACCACCGGACTAATAGCCACCAAAGACTATTTTTTTTTAACCACCGGGGTCTTAACCACCAAAAAACTGTTTTTTTTTTAACCACCGGACTAATAACTACTAAATACTGTTTTATATTAACCATCGGAATAATAACCACAAAAAACTGTTTTATTTTAACTACCGGACTAATAACCACCAAAGATTATTTTATTTCAACCACCGAGGGGTTTTAACCACTAAAAACTGTTTCGTTTTAACTACCCTGGTTTTAACAACCAAAAACTGGTTTATTTTAACCACCGAACTAATAACCACCAAAAACGTTTTTATTTTAACCAGCGGACTAATAACCACCAAAAACTGTTTTATTTTAACCACCGTGGTTATAACCACCATAAACTGTTTTATTTTAACCGCTGTGGTTATAACCACCAAAAACTGTTTTTTTTTAACCACCGAACTAATATAATAACCAGCAAAAACTGTTTTAATTTAACCCCCGGACTGATAACCACCAAAAAGTGTTTTATTTTAACCACCGGACTTATAAGCACCAAAAACTGTTTTATTTTAACCACCGTGGTTATAACCACCAAAAACTTTTTTATGTTAACCACCGGACAAATAACCACCAAAAACTGTTTTATTTTAACCACCGGACTAATAACCACTATAAACTGTTTTATGTTAAACACTGGGCTAATAACCACGAAAAACTTTTTTATTTTAACCATCGGGGTCTTAACCACCAGAAACTGTTTTATTTTAACCACTGAACTAATAACCACCAAAAACTGTTTTATTTCAACCACCGGACTAATAGCCACCAAAAACTGTTTTGTTTTAACCACCGAGGTTATAACCACCAAACGCTCTTTTATTTTAACCACCGAACTAATAACCACCAAAACCTGTTGCATTTTAACCACCGTGGTTATAACCACCAAAAACTGTTTTATTTTAACTACCGTGGTTATAACCACCAAAAACTGTTTTATTTGAACCACCGGACTAATAACCATCAAAAACTGTTTTATTTTAACCACCAGACTAATAACCACCAACAACTGTTTTATTTTAACCACCGAATTATAACCAGAAAAAACTGTTTTATTTTAACCACCGGACTAATAACCACCAAAAACTGTTTTATTTTAACCACCAGACTAATAACCACGAAAAACTCTTTCATTTTAACCACTGGACTAATAACCACCAAAAACTGTTTTATTTTAATCACCGGGGTTTTAACCACCAAAAACTGTTTTATTTTAATCACCATTGTTATAACCACCAAAAACTTTTTTATTTGAACCACCGGACTAATAACCACCAAAAACTGTTTTATTTTAACCACCGGATTAATAACCACCAAAAACTGTTTTATTTTAACCACCGAACTAATAGCCACCAAAAACTGTTTTATTTTAATCACCGGGGTTTTAACCACCAAAAACTGTTTTATTTTAATCACCGTTGTTATAACCACCAAAAACTTTTTTATTTGAACCACCGGACTAATAACCACCAAAAACTGTTTTATTTTAACCACCGAATTAATAACCACCAAAAACTTTTTTTCTTTAACTACCGGACTAATAACCACCAAAAACTGTTTTATTTTAATCACCATGGCTATAACCACCAAAAACTGTTTTATTTGAACCACCTGACTAATTTACTTTAAGCACCGTGGTTTTAACCACCAAAAACTGTTGTATTTTAACCACCGTACTAATAACCACCAAAAACTGTTTTATTTTAACTACTTGGGTTTTAACCACCAAAAACTGTTTTATTTTAACCATCAGGGTTTTAACCACCAAAAACTGTTTTATTTTAACCACTGGGCTTATAACCATGAAGAACTGTTTTATTTTAACCACTCGGATTATAACCACCAAAAAATGTGTTATTTTAACCACCCGGATTATAACCACCAAAAACTGTTTTATTTTAGCTACCCGGCTTTTAACCACCTCAACTGTTTTATTTTAACAACCGAACTAATAAACCATTAAAAACTGTTTTATTTTAACCACCGGACTAATAAGCACCAAAAACTGTTTTATTTTAATCACCCTGGTTATAACCTCCAAAAACTGTTTTATTTTAACCACCGTGGTTATAACCACCAAAAACTGTCTTATTTTAACCACCGGGGTTTTAACCACCAAAAACTGTTTTGTTTTAACCACTGAACTAATAATCACCAAAAACTGTTTTAATATAACCACCGGACCAATAACCACCAAAAACTGTTTTATTTTAACCACCTGACTAATAACCACCTAAAACTGTGTTATTTTAACCACGGTGGTTATGACCACCAAAAACTGTTTTATTTTAACCACCGAACTAATAACCACCAAAAACTGTTTTCTTTTAACCACCGGACTGATAACCACCAAAAACTGTTTAATTTTAACCACCGGACTAATAGCCACCAAAGACTATTTTTTTTTAACCACCGGGGTCTTAACCACCAAAAAACTGTTTTTTTTTTTAACCACCGGACTAATAACTACTAAATACTGTTTTATATTAACCATCGGAATAATAACCACAAAAAACTGTTTTATTTTAACTACCGGACTAATAACCACCAAAGATTATTTTATTTCAACCACCGAGGGGTTTTAACCACTAAAAACTGTTTCGTTTTAACTACCCTGGTTTTAACAACCAAAAACTGGTTTATTTTAACCACCGAACTAATAACCACCAAAAACGTTTTTATTTTAACCAGCGGACTAATAACCACCAAAAACTGTTTTATTTTAACCACCGTGGTTATAACCACCATAAACTGTTTTATTTTAACCGCTGTGGTTATAACCACCAAAAACTGTTTTTTTTTTAACCACCGAACTAATATAATAACCAGCAAAAACTGTTTTAATTTAACCCCCGGACTGATAACCACCAAAAAGTGTTTTATTTTAACCACCGGACTTATAAGCACCAAAAACTGTTTTATTTTAACCACCGTGGTTATAACCACCAAAAACTTTTTTATGTTAACCACCGAACTAATAACCACCAAAAACTGTTTTATTTTAACCACCGGACAAATAACCACCAAAAACTGTTTTATTTTAACCACCGGACTAATAACCACTATTAACTGTTTTATGTTAAACACTGGGCTAATAACCACGAAAAAACTTTTTTATTTTAACCATCGGGGTCTTAACCACCAGAAACTGTTTTATTTTAACCACTGAACTAATAACCACCAAAAACTGTTTTATTTCAATCACCGGACTAATAGCCACCAAAAACTGTTTTGTTTTAACCACCGAGGTTATAACCACCAAACACTCTTTTATTTTAACCACCGAACTAATAACCACCAAAACCTGTTGCATTTTAACCACCGTGGTTATAACCACCAAAAACTGTTTTATTTTAACCACCGTGGTTATAACCACCAAAACCTGTTTTATTTTAACCACCGAATTATAACCAGAAAAAACTGTTTTATTTTAACCACCAGACTAATAACCACCAAAAACTGTTTTATTTTAACCACCGAATTATAACCAGAAAAAACTGTTTTATTTTAACCACCGGACTAATAACCATCAAAAACTGTTTTATTTTAACCACCAGACTAATAACCACCAAAAACTGTTTTATTTTAACCACCGAATTATAACCAGAAAAAACTGTTTTATTTTAACCACCGGACTAATAACCACCAAAAACTGTTTTATTTTAACCACCGGGGTTTTACCACCAAAAACTGTTTTATTTTAACCACCAGACTAATAACCACGAAAAACTCTTTCATTTTAACCACCGGACTAATAACCACGAAAAACTGTTTTATTTTAATCACCGGGGTTTTAACCACCAAAAACTGTTTAATTTTAACCACCGGACTAATAGCCACCAAAGACTATTTTTTTTTAACCACCGGGGTCTTAACCACCAAAAAACTGTTTTTTTTTTAACCACCGGACTAATAACTACTAAATACTGTTTTATATTAACCATCGGAATAATAACCACAAAAAACTGTTTTATTTTAACTACCGGACTAATAACCACCAAAGATTATTTTATTTCAACCACCGAGGGGTTTTAACCACTAAAAACTGTTTCGTTTTAACTACCCTGGTTTTAACAACCAAAAACTGGTTTATTTTAACCACCGAACTAATAACCACCAAAAACGTTTTTATTTTAACCAGCGGACTAATAACCACCAAAAACTGTTTTATTTTAACCACCGTGGTTATAACCACCATAAACTGTTTTATTTTAACCGCTGTGGTTATAACCACCAAAAACTGTTTTTTTTTAACCACCGAACTAATATAATAACCAGCAAAAACTGTTTTAATTTAACCCCCGGACTGATAACCACCAAAAAGTGTTTTATTTTAACCACCGGACTTATAAGCACCAAAAACTGTTTTATTTTAACCACCGTGGTTATAACCACCAAAAACTTTTTTATGTTAACCACCGGACAAATAACCACCAAAAACTGTTTTATTTTAACCACCGGACTAATAACCACTATAAACTGTTTTATGTTAAACACTGGGCTAATAACCACGAAAAACTTTTTTATTTTAACCATCGGGGTCTTAACCACCAGAAACTGTTTTATTTTAACCACTGAACTAATAACCACCAAAAACTGTTTTATTTCAACCACCGGACTAATAGCCACCAAAAACTGTTTTGTTTTAACCACCGAGGTTATAACCACCAAACGCTCTTTTATTTTAACCACCGAACTAATAACCACCAAAACCTGTTGCATTTTAACCACCGTGGTTATAACCACCAAAAACTGTTTTATTTTAACTACCGTGGTTATAACCACCAAAAACTGTTTTATTTGAACCACCGGACTAATAACCATCAAAAACTGTTTTATTTTAACCACCAGACTAATAACCACCAACAACTGTTTTATTTTAACCACCGAATTATAACCAGAAAAAACTGTTTTATTTTAACCACCGGACTAATAACCACCAAAAACTGTTTTATTTTAACCACCAGACTAATAACCACGAAAAACTCTTTCATTTTAACCACTGGACTAATAACCACCAAAAACTGTTTTATTTTAATCACCGGGGTTTTAACCACCAAAAACTGTTTTATTTTAATCACCATTGTTATAACCACCAAAAACTTTTTTATTTGAACCACCGGACTAATAACCACCAAAAACTGTTTTATTTTAACCACCGGATTAATAACCACCAAAAACTGTTTTATTTTAACCACCGAACTAATAGCCACCAAAAACTGTTTTATTTTAATCACCGGGGTTTTAACCACCAAAAACTGTTTTATTTTAATCACCGTTGTTATAACCACCAAAAACTTTTTTATTTGAACCACCGGACTAATAACCACCAAAAACTGTTTTATTTTAACCACCGAATTAATAACCACCAAAAACTTTTTTTCTTTAACTACCGGACTAATAACCACCAAAAACTGTTTTATTTTAATCACCATGGCTATAACCACCAAAAACTGTTTTATTTGAACCACCTGACTAATTTACTTTAAGCACCGTGGTTTTAACCACCAAAAACTGTTGTATTTTAACCACCGTACTAATAACCACCAAAAACTGTTTTATTTTAACTACTTGGGTTTTAACCACCAAAAACTGTTTTATTTTAACCATCAGGGTTTTAACCACCAAAAACTGTTTTATTTTAACCACTGGGCTTATAACCATGAAGAACTGTTTTATTTTAACCACTCGGATTATAACCACCAAAAAATGTGTTATTTTAACCACCCGGATTATAACCACCAAAAACTGTTTTATTTTAGCTACCCGGCTTTTAACCACCTCAACTGTTTTATTTTAACAACCGAACTAATAAACCATTAAAAACTGTTTTATTTTAACCACCGGACTAATAAGCACCAAAAACTGTTTTATTTTAATCACCCTGGTTATAACCTCCAAAAACTGTTTTATTTTAACCACCGTGGTTATAACCACCAAAAACTGTCTTATTTTAACCACCGGGGTTTTAACCACCAAAAACTGTTTTGTTTTAACCACTGAACTAATAATCACCAAAAACTGTTTTAATATAACCACCGGACCAATAACCACCAAAAACTGTTTTATTTTAACCACCTGACTAATAACCACCTAAAACTGTGTTATCTTAACCACGGTGGTTATAACCACCAAAAACTGTTTTCTTTTAACCACCGGACTGATAACCACCAAAAACTGTTTAATTTTAACCACCGGACTAATAGCCACCAAAGACTATTTTTTTTTAACCACCGGGGTCTTAACCACCAAAAAACTGTTTTTTTTTTAACCACCGGACTAATAACTACTAAATACTGTTTTATATTAACCATCGGAATAATAACCACAAAAAACTGTTTTATTTTAACTACCAGACTAATAACCACCAAAGATTATTTTATTTCAACCACCGAGGGGTTTTAACCACTAAAAACTGTTTCGTTTTAACTACCCTGGTTTTAACAACCAAAAACTGGTTTATTTTAACCACCGAACTAATAACCACCAAAAACGTTTTTATTTTAACCAGCGGACTAATAACCACCAAAAACTGTTTTATTTTAACCACCGTGGTTATAACCACCATAAACTGTTTTATTTTAACCGCTGTGGTTATAACCACCAAAAACTGTTTTTTTTTAACCACCGAACTAATATAATAACCAGCAAAAACTGTTTTAATTTAACCCCCGGACTGATAACCACCAAAAAGTGTTTTATTTTAACCACCGGACTTATAAGCACCAAAAACTGTTTTATTTTAACCACCGTGGTTATAACCACCAAAAACTTTTTTATGTTAACCACCGAACTAATAACCACCAAAAACTGTTTTATTTTAACCACCGGACAAATAACCACCAAAAACTGTTTTATTTTAACCACCGGACTAATAACCACTATAAACTGTTTTATGTTAAACACTGGGCTAATAACCACGAAAAACTTTTTTATTTTAACCATCGGGGTCTTAACCACCAGAAACTGTTTTATTTTAACCACTGAACTAATAACCACCAAAAACTGTTTTATTTCAACCACCGGACTAATAGCCACCAAAAACTGTTTTGTTTTAACCACCGAGGTTATAACCACCAAACACTCTTTTATTTTAACCACCGAACTAATAACCACCAAAACCTGTTGCATTTTAACCACCGTGGTTATAACCACCAAAAACTGTTTTATTTTAACCACCGTGGTTATAACCACCAAAAACTGTTTTATTTTAACCACCGAATTATAACCAGAAAAAACTGTTTTATTTTAACCACTGGACTAATAACCACCAAAAACTGTTTTATTTTAACCACCGGGGTTTTACCACCAAAAACTGTTTTATTTTAACCACCAGACTAATAACCACGAAAAACTCTTTCATTTTAACCACCGGACTAATAACCACCAAAAACTGTTTTATTTTAATCACCGGGGTTTTAACCACCAAAAACTGTTTTATTTTAATCACCATTGTTATAACCACCAAAAACTTTTTTATTTGAACCACCGGACTAATAACCACCAAAAACTGTTTCATTTTAACCACCGGATTAATAACCACCAAAAACTGTTTTATTTTAACCACCGAACTAATAGCCACCAAAAACTGTTTTATTTTAATCACCGGGGTTTTAACCACCAAAAACTGTTTTATTTTAATCACCGTTGTTATAACCACCTAAAACGTTTTTATTTGAACCACCGGACTAATAACCACCAAAAACTGTTTTATTTTAACCACCGAATTAATAACCACCAAAAACTTTTTTTCTTTAACTACCGGACTAATAACCACCAAAAACTGTTTTATTTTAATCACCATGGCTATAACCACCAAAAACTGTTTTATTTGAACCACCTGACTAATTTACTTTAAGCACCGTGGTTTTAACCACCAAAAACTGTTGTATTTTAACCACCGTACTAATAACCACCAAAAACTGTTTTATTTTAACTACTTGGGTTTTAACCACCAAAAACTGTTTTATTTTAACCATCAGGGTTTTAACCACCAAAAACTGTTTTATTTTAACCACTGGGCTTATAACCATGAAGAACTGTTTTATTTTAACCACTCGGATTATAACCACCAAAAAATGTGTTATTTTAACCACCCGGATTATAACCACCAAAAACTGTTTTATTTTAGCTACCCGGCTTTTAACCACCTCAACTGTTTTATTTTAACCACCAAAAACTGTGTTTTTCTAACTATCGGTAAAATAACCACCAAGAACTGTTTTATTTTAACAACCGAACTAATAAACCATTAAAAACTGTTTTATTTTAACCACCGGACTAATAAGCACCAAAAACTGTTTTATTTTAATCACCCTGGTTATAACCTCCAAAAACTGTTTTATTTTAACCACCGTGGTTATAACCACCAAAAACTGTCTTATTTTAACCACCGGGGTTTTAACCACCAAAAACTGTTTTGTTTTAACCACTGAACTAATAATCACCAAAAACTGTTTTAATATAACCACCGGACCAATAACCACCAAAAACTGTTTTATTTTAACCACCTGACTAATAACCACCTAAAACTGTGTTATTTTAACCACGGTGGTTATAACCACCAAAAACTGTTTTATTTTAACCACCGAACTAATAACCACCAAAAACTGTTTTCTTTTAACCACCGGACTGATAACCACCAAAAACTGTTTAATTTTAACCACCGGACTAATAGCCACCAAAGACTATTTTTTTTTAACCACCGGGGTCTTAACCACCAAAAAACTGTTTTTTTTTTAACCACCGGACTAATAACTACTAAATACTGTTTTATATTAACCATCGGAATAATAACCACAAAAAACTGTTTTATTTTAACTACCGGACTAATAACCACCAAAGATTATTTTATTTCAACCACCGAGGGGTTTTAACCACTAAAAACTGTTTCGTTTTAACTACCCTGGTTTTAACAACCAAAAACTGGTTTATTTTAACCACCGAACTAATAACCACCAAAAACGTTTTTATTTTAACCAGCGGACTAATAACCACCAAAAACTGTTTTATTTTAACCACCGTGGTTATAACCACCATAAACTGTTTTATTTTAACCGCTGTGGTTATAACCACCAAAAACTGTTTTTTTTTAACCACTGAACTAATATAATAACCAGCAAAAACTGTTTTAATTTAACCCCCGGACTGATAACCACCAAAAAGTGTTTTATTTTAACCACCGGACTTATAAGCACCAAAAACTGTTTTATTTTAACCACCGTGGTTATAACCACCAAAAACTTTTTTATGTTAACCACCGAACTAATAACCACCAAAAACTGTTTTATTTTAACCACCGGACAAATAACCACCAAAAACTGTTTTATTTTAACCACCGGACTAATAACCACTATAAACTGTTTTATGTTAAACACTGGGCTAATAACCACGAAAAACTTTTTTATTTTAACCATCGGGGTCTTAACCACCAGAAACTGTTTTATTTTAACCACTGAACTAATAACCACCAAAAACTGTTTTATTTCAACCACCGGACTAATAGCCACCAAAAACTGTTTTGTTTTAACCACCGAGGTTATAACCACCAAACACTCTTTTATTTTAACCACCGAACTAATAACCACCAAAACCTGTTGCATTTTAACCACCGTGGTTATAACCACCAAAAACTGTTTTATTTTAACCACCGTGGTTATAACCACCAAAAACTGTTTTATTTTAACCACCGAATTATAACCAGAAAAAACTGTTTTATTTTAACCACCGGACTAATAACCACCAAAAGCTGTTTTATTTTAACCACCGGGGTTTTACCACCAAAAACTTTTTTATTTTAACCACCGTGGTTATAACCACCAAAAACTGTCTTATTTTAACCACCGGGGTTTTAACCACCAAAAACTGTTTTGTTTTAACCACTGAACTAATAATCACCAAAAACTGTTTTAATATAACCACCGGACCAATAACCACCAAAAACTGTTTTATTTTAACCACCTGACTAATAACCACCTAAAACTGTGTTATTTTAACCACGGTGGTTATAACCACCAAAAACTGTTTTATTTTAACCACCGAACTAATAACCACCAAAAACTGTTTTCTTTTAACCACCGGACTGATAACCACCAAAAACTGTTTAATTTTAACCACCGGACTAATAGCCACCAAAGACTATTTTTTTTTAACCACCGGGGTCTTAACCACCAAAAAACTGTTTTTTTTTTTTAACCACCGGACTAATAGCTACTAAATACTGTTTTATATTAACCATCGGAATAATAACCACAAAAAACTGTTTTATTTTACCTACCGGACTAATAACCACCAAAGATTATTTTATTTCAACCACCGAGGGGTTTTAACCACTAAAAACTGTTTCGTTTTAACTACCCTGGTTTTAACAACCAAAAACTGGTTTATTTTAACCACCGAACTAATAACCACCAAAAACGTTTTTATTTTAACCAGCGGACTAATAACCACCAAAAACTGTTTTATTTTAACCACCGTGGTTATAACCACCATAAACTGTTTTATTTTAACCGCTGTGGTTATAACCAGCAAAAACTGTTTTTTTTTAACCACCGAACTAATATAATAACCAGCAAAAACTGTTTTAATTTAACCCCCGGACTGATAACCACCAAAAAGTGTTTTATTTTAACCACCGGACTTATAAGCACCAAAAACTGTTTTATTTTAACCACCGTGGTTATAACCACCAAAAACTTTTTTATGTTAACCACCGAACTAATAACCACCAAAAACTGTTTTATTTTAACCACCGGACAAATAACCACCAAAAACTGTTTTATTTTAACCACCGGACTAATAACCACTATAAACTGTTTTATGTTAAACACTGGGCTAATAACCACGAAAAACTTTTTTATTTTAACCATCGGGGTCTTAACCACCAGAAACTGTTTTATTTTAACCACTGAACTAATAACCACCAAAAACTGTTTTATTTCAACCACCGGACTAATAGCCACCAAAAACTGTTTTGTTTTAACCACCGAGGTTATAACCACCAAACACTCTTTTATTTTAACCACCGAACTAATAACCACCAAAACCTGTTTTGTTTTAACCACCGTGGTTATAACCACCAAAAACTGTTTTATTTTAACCACCGTGGTTATAACCACCAAAAACTGTTTTATTTGAACCACCGGACTAATAACCATCAAAAACTGTTTTATGCCTTTCCCTTCCATCCTAACATGTATAATGTAATGGCTGTAATGTATGCTGGCTTGCCTGAGCTCGGTTTACTGGGCAAAGAATCAAGACTACCAGAGTTGGACCAAAATGGCTATGAGCACAGGCTCATAGCCGCTTTTATTCGAAATATGCAGTTTGAATAATCATTGATAGATACATAATCTGGCCCAGTAAAGGTGAGGGCACAGAAAACAAAACACTACGGTATGCATTAATGGAAAGCGGTTGGCCCTGGGGAGGAGGTGGGAGAACAAAAGCACGTCTTAATCCGCTGCTGAACCGAGACGAATGACTATGGTATGATCATATTGATCATATGACTGAAACAAGCACCTAAAGGGGGCTATACGTTATTCCAATTACTTCTTGCCCAAGACCCAGGACCACTCGATCCAATTGATTACTAACAAAGGCGGGAAAGGCATAAAAATTCTATTTGCGGGCAAATATTTTATTTATGCCTTTCCCTTCCATCCTAACATGTATAATGTAATGGCTGTAATGTATGCTGGCTTGCCTGAGCTCGGTTTACTGGGCAAAGAATCAAGACTACCAGAGTTGGACCAAAATGGCTATGAGCACAGGCTCATAGCCGCTTTTATTCGAAATATGCAGTTTGAATAATCATTGATAGATACATAATCTGGCCCAGTAAAGGTGAGGGCACAGAAAACGCCATAAGCATCGTGAAGACGACACCGATGCTGCCCCACCCCAGGCAAAGCCAGCAGACCAGAGGAACCAGCAAAGAGCTGAGGATATTATAAAAACTGAATGAACTAGGGCAGCAGCCGCCCTTGCAAACTGTGCCTAGGAATAAACTGTTGGTGTAAACAGGAATACGAATAAACTGTGGTAATAATTGGGACAGCCGCCCTTGCTAGCTGAACCAAGATGGGAAAAGAAAAATTATGATAGTATACCACTTAATCAACTACGCACCAAAAATCATGGGAAACCACCGCCCTTGCTAGTGGCTCCTGCCCAAACAAAACAATACAACGTGACACCAGGGTAAACAGCCGCCCTTGCTAACTGCTCCTGGGAATTAGTGAAAATAGGTAAATACTAGCTTTGAGGAAAAATTGACAAACCTTAACCTCTTGGAAGACAGCCGCCCTTGCTAACTGCCCACTCAAAAAGCAAGACCAACATAAAAATATTACATAATGGCTAAGAAGACAAGCAAGGCACCCGTAAATATTTTTGGAATGCATTGGATTTCCACCGTCCTAACAGCCGAATCTGGGCATCAGAGAAACCCTGCTCTGCAGCATGTGAGGCCGCACCGATACGAAAGCTGTGACCCTTGTAACGGGAGGGGGAAAGGCCACAAAGCTGTATAGCGAAGGAAAGTTGAGTGGAAAACCAAGATCGAGTAACTGGTAACCCATCCACTGTCATAAAAAGTGGTCCTGGATGAAAACCTCGAAAAGCCAAATATTTAGTTAAAACGGTAACAGGACAACACAGCGACTGACGGGAAACAATGATTGAAAAGGGGCGTGCATTGTACTGATGTTTGTAATTCCCAAAAGTGACTTTATAAGAAACCAGGTCACCTGTGGCGGACAGCAACTTTGTGATCTGGTATAGCTGGAGGGGAGGAGATGAGGCCTGTGAAGGGATAGCAGTGATTTCACCCAACCTCAAGAATGCATAGAAGGCTAAGGAGCACATGGCCTGGAATTGACAAATTTGGTAAGGGGACCCCTGAAGCTGAGGAGCAACTAAAAATAGCCTGTGTAAAATTGGAAGGGAAATTGGTAAACGACTATCAAGGCGAAACCCCTTTTTGTGGTATCCTTTGAGCATTTGACATACATAAAAAACTTTGGTGGGGTCTGGAAGAGACATCAACTTATGAGAAAACCCAAGGGCGGAGACATAGGTATTGACAGTGGATGGGGCGTAATGCTTATCAAATAAGTATGCAATAAACAGAGCCAAAACAGAGGGTGAGATAGGTAACCCTGGAAATGGTAGCTGAAATAAATTTGCAAAAAACTGGTGGAAAAGTTTCCATGCCCGTTTGTAGGTGGGTATGGAAGAAGGCTGGAGACTGGACCTCAACAAAAAAGATGCTATGTTGGCCAATTGGGAGGTTGCAGATGCAGAGGTATCTCTGTGGGACATGGGTGCATGTAAGCCGGTGCCAGCTGTTTGAAGGTCTGCAACTGCAAACGAGACAACGCATCAGCTAATGTGTTGCATAAGCCTGGAATATGCTTGGCCTTAAAGACAATGTTATTGGAGAGACAGACCAGCACCAGCTTACGTACAAACACCATCAAGTCTTTGTCCTTGCAGGATTGCTTATTAATAACATGGACCAAAGCTTCATTATCAGTAAAAAACAGAATACGTTGGTTGGTCATGTCTTTACCCCACAAGTACAAACTCAACACAATAGGATAAAATTCTAAAAAGGCAATATTCCTATGCCGCCAGCTAGATGGCCATTTCCCATAGCACCACTTTGAACCAAAAATTGCGCCAAAGCCCAGGCTACCAGATGCATCAGTGTATAATTCAAGCTGAGTTGAAGTACACCATGCATCGGAGAGGAAAAATGAACGACCATTAAACCCGGAGAGAAAAGTCTGCCAAACGCGAAGGTCCTCTTTGACCTCCCGTGATAACCGGATAAGAAAATGAGGGGCTCGAACACCAATGGTTAGATCAATCAAACGACGCAGAAAGGCTCGGCCTGGAACCACAACTGAGCAAGCAAAATTAAGAAGGCCTGTCAAGGACTGAATTGCTTTCAGAGTGACTTTCTTACGGGTGAGGAATTCCGAAATTAACACGCGGCACTTAACAAGCTTCTCATCTGGCAGACGAGCCTCCATCAAAACAGAATCTAATTCGATACCTGCAAAGGTAATTGTGGATGCGGGGCCTATGGTTTTCTCCGGTGCCATGGGAATGCCCAAATAGCGGCATAGCATTAAAAACAAATTAAGTTGATGGTGACAAAGCTCCTTAGTAGGGGCAACAATTAAGAAATCATCTAGGAGGTGCAAAATGTACTTAATGTTCAATTTCTGTTGGGCAATCCATTCAATTGCAGTACTAAAGGTTTCGAAGGTTTTGCAGGAACTGGAACAACCCATAGGCATTGCCCGGTCATAGTAATAAAGACCCTTCCAACATATCCCTAAGAGATGGTAGTCTTGTGGGTTAATAGGTATAATCCGGAAGGCATTTTTTATATCTGTCTTAGCAAGAAAACACCCAGAGCCAACAGACTTGATGAAACGAATTGCATCCTCAACAGTGGCATAGGTAACCCGAGTATTCTCAGGGGAAATTCCATCATTCAAAGAGGAGCCCTTTGGAAACGAAAGATGGTGAATTAAACGGAATTCCCCCGGAGACTTCTTGGGCACCAGACCCAGTGGAGAGACCCGAAACACTGAAAAAGGGGGGGAGGAAAAAGGACCGGCAAGCCTATGGGCAGCAAGTTCCTTGTTAAGTTTTGCATCAACAGCTTCCGGATTCTGTAGGGCTGACAAAAGATTAGGAGCAGTACTGGAAACCTGGGAACCTTCAAAATGTAGGGGAAAACCATGTGTAAACCCCGCAGACAAAAATTCCACAATTGAATGGGTATACCCAGAAAGAAAAGATAATAAGTGATCAATTTTTATGGGTGTTGGTAACTGGGCGGGGAATCCCTGGGGATGGGCTAGGGCCACCACTGGGCTTGGGGGATCCACGAGTTTGGGACTTGTTACCAGGATTTCTGTTGAAGCCACGAAAATTACAATTCAGGGCCCGATGCGGCCCCTCACACTTACAGCAAGTATGCTTGAAAGAACACCCTGAGCATTCCCCTCCCCTATGATATTTAAAACAGTAGCCCCTGGGGACACTAATAGCCTGATTTAGTTTCCCAGTGCCTGCATTAGACGGTGGTTTACGGGACTGGGAACTGTTCTGGGCCATGAGCCAAAGCTCCCAATGGACATTACCCCAAGGCACAGCGGTGGATGGGGACTGGCGGAGAAGACGAAAATTTTCATCGTAATAGCGCCAGTTGTGGCCCTTAGTGGCAAGGTCTTGGATAATTGACCCATATTTCATAAGGCCAGGAGCAGCCTGGGGGTGCTTGCTCGAATAAACAGCCACAAACACATGAAAGGCCTGGAGCCAGGAATCAAAAGTAGATATTTTCTTTGGCTTGGCAAAGGGCTCGAGAGTTAAGGAGGGTGCTGACCCTTCATCCAAATGCTGGAGGGTGAGTTGGTACCTCCCATTGTGGACAGGAGTGACCAACAGGGAGCCAAAGTCAATATACTGTTCCTCCCAAATCTTAGTTTTTAATTTGAGAGGGACTCTGGCGTCGGCAGGTATGCTAATGGAACTGAAGATGTCCTTGGGTTGAGTGGAAGTGGAGGAAGACAGGGCCTCACCTGCCAGGGAGGATTGAAAAGAAGCAATCGCACCCTGCAAGGACGTTTCTGCCTGCCCAACCACCCCCTCATGAGATGATGCCACGGGGGCCTCGGTGGTGGGCTCCTGTGCCTCGCCGAGCTTCTTGGTGACTTCAGCCGTAACCGTGGCTATGATGTGCTGCAGTACACCAGGAGGGAGAGCTGTGGATGAGGCAGGCGGAGAAACACTGCCACTGACCGCAGGCAAAGCATCATCCCTATGTTCACTACCCACTCCGTCTTCGTGCACTTGACCAGGTTCACCTGCCGGTTGCTGATGGCGACGGCGACGGCTTGGCACGGAGACGAGGGACTCTAGGGCCTGTTGACTTGGCCGTTTTTGGCGTTGTGAACGACGAGGAGGCATCTGTGAAAGAAAAACCACAACAAAGGCAAAGAGACCCAGAGGCCTAAGGGGTATTTGATAATCGACTAGGAAAAAGCGGGGGGAGGAATAAATTAGAGCAACAGGGCTCTAATCATTGTAATCAAAATAAAAACAGAGCAACAGGGGCTCTAATCATTGTAATCAAAATAAAAACAGAGCAACAGGGGCTCTAATCATTGTAACAAATGAGACACAAGGCCTCAAGGAATCATAATAAAAACAGAGCAACAGGGGCTCTAATCATTGAATCAAAATAAAAACAGAGCAACAGGGGCTCTAATCATTGTAACAAATGAGACACAAGGCCTCGATGAATCAACATAAAAACAGAGCAACAGGGGCTCTAATCATTGTAATCAAAATAAAAACAGAGCAACAGGGGCTCTAGTCATTGTAAAAAATGAGACACAAAGCCTCAATGAATCCAAATAAAAACAGAGCAACAGGGGCTCTAGTCATTGTAAAAAATGAGACACAAAGCCTCAATGAATCCAAATAAAAACAGAGCAACAGGGGCTCTAATCATTGTAACAATTGAGACACAAGGCCTCAATGAATCATAAGAAAAACAGAGCAACAGGGGCTCTAAACATTGTAAAAAATGAGACACAAAGCCTCAATGAATCCAAATAAAAACAGAGCAACAGGGGCTCTAGTCATTGTAAAAAATGAGACACAAAGCCTCAATGAATCCAAATAAAAACAGAGCAACAGGGGCTCTAATCATTGTAACAATTGAGACACAAGGCCTCAATGAATCATAAGAAAAACAGAGCAACAGGGGCTCTAAACATTGTAAAAAATGAGACAAAAAGCCTCAATGAATCCAAATAAAAACAGAGCAACAGGGGCTCTAATCATTGTAAAAAGTGAGACACGAGGCCTCAATGACTTAAAAGAAAACAGAGCAACAGGGGCTCTAAACAAATGTAAACATGGACAAGCCTGGCTGACCAAAGGTCGCCGCAATAGCAAGTCCGTATAAAAGAAATCGGGAACACAGGTCCCCAAATAAACATGATGCGTATAATAAAGTGTTAAATAAAAACATGAGGCAAAAACCACTAGCTACCAATAAAGAAAAGCAATGAAGGGGTGGGTGGGGAAGTACCAAATAGGAAAGGACAAACGTAAACGCCCTAAATGTACTTAGCAAGCATTGTTAACGCCTTAATAATGGCGCCTCGATAGCTGCGATACAGCCAATACTGGCCCACGGAGTTCACGTGAACGCCATCGGGCAAATATGGATCACAACTGGGTTCGCAAAAGCCGACATGGCGCCAACAGAAAACGCTTTCTTGTTCGCCTAAAACAACTCGCAGGTAATTGTTTAAAATCGGCACCGCCTTGTTGAAATCCGACCTATGTGGAGACTTTGTTCCACGAGGGAGGACCTCACAGACGCCAATGATTTTCACTGCGAAGGAACAGCGAAGGAAACGAACAAAATCATCAATAGCGGAACCTACGACCTCGGGTGCACTGACAGTTAAATCATTGGTTCCAATTTCGAGAATAACAATGTCTGGGGCAAACTCAGTAAGGACACCCAGGTCGTATTTGATCAATTTCTGGACCGTGCGTCCGCCCGTGCCATGTAAACGCACATGGACTTGCCCCTGTAGGTTAAAAGTCTCGGAGGCTCGCGGATCGAAATCGTTCTTAAGATCATGAGCTAATCGACGTACGAAAGAATGACCTAAAACGAGAACTTTTGGAGAAAGTGTAGATTCCATCTTGCCAACAGAAAAATTGCTTAACGTAGCGCCACGCGGTCCGGAAATAAAGCAAGGCAAAACGAAACAAGTAGGGAAAAAATTGGTAAATAAACGCAATGAAGGGGAACGTAACCCCAACAAAGAAAATTCAGAACACAATAGAGTGAAATAAAGGGGAAAAACCGGGAACCGGTGGATTATATTGGCTTACCTTGAAAGAACAAAAGCACGTCTTAATCCGCTGCTGAACCGAGACGAATGACTATGGTATGATCATATTGATCATATGACTGAAACAAGCACCTAAAGGGGGCTATACGTTATTCCAATTACTTCTTGCCCAAGACCCAGGACCACTCGATCCAATTGATTACTAACAAAGGCGGGAAAGGCATAAAAATTCTATTTGCGGGCAAATATTTTATTTATTTTAACCACCAGACTATTTTATATTTTAACCACCGGACTAATAACCACCAAAAACTGTTTTATTTTAACCACCGGGGTTTTACCACCAAAAACTGTTTTATTTTAACCACCAGACTAATAACCATGAAAAACTCTTTCATTTTAACCACCGGACTAATTACCACCAAAAACTGTTTTATTTTAATCACCGGGGTTTTAACCACCAAAAACTGTTTTATTTTAATCACCATTGTTATAACCACCAAAAACTTTTTTATTTGAACCACCGGACTAATAACCACCAAAAACTGTTTTATTTTAACCACCGGATTAATAACCACCAAAAACTGTTTTATTTTAACCACCGAACTAATAGCCACCAAAAACTGTTTTATTTTAATCACCGGGGTTTTAACCACCTAAAACTGTTTTATTTTAATCACCGTTGGTATAACCACCAAAAACTTTTTTATTTGAACCACCGGACTAATAACCACCAAAAACTGTTTTATTTTAACCACCGAATTAATAACCACCAAAAACTTTTTTTCTTTAACTACCGGACTAATAACCACCAAAAACTGTTTTATTTTAATCACCATGGCTATAACCACCAAAAACTGTTTTATTTGAACCACCTGACTAATTTACTTTAAGCACCGTGGTTTTAACCACCAAAAACTGTTGTATTTTAACCACTGTACTAATAACCACCAAAAACTGTTTTATTTTAACTACTTGGGTTTTAACCACCAAAAACTGTTTTCTTTTAACCACCGAGGTTATAACCACCAAACACTCTTTTATTTTAAACACCGAACTAATAACCACCAAAACCTGTTGCATTTTAACCACCGTGGTTATAACCACCAAAAACTGTTTTATTTTAACCACCGTGGTTATAACCACCAAAAACTGTTTTATTTGAACCACCGGACTAATAACCATCAAAAACTGTTTTATTTTAACCACCAGACTAATAACCACCAACAACTGTTTTATTTTAACCACCGAATTATAACCAGAAAAAACTGTTTTATTTTAACCACCGGACTAATAACCACCAAAAACTGTTTTATTTTAACCACCGGGGTTTTACCACCAAAAACTGTTTTATTTTAACCACCAGACTAATAACCACGAAAAACTCTTTCATTTTAACCACCGGACTAATAACCACCAAAAACTGTTTTATTTTAATCACCGGGGTTTTAACCACCAAAAACTGTTTTATTTTAATCACCATTGTTATAACCACCAAAAACTTTTTTATTTGAACCACCGGACTAATAACCACCAAAAACTGTTTTATTTTAACCACCGGATTAATAACCACCAAAAACTGTTTTATTTTAACCACCGAACTAATAGCCACCAAAAACTGCTTTATTTTAATCACCGGGGTTTTAACCACCAAAAACTGTTTTATTTTAATCACCGTTGTTATAACCACCAAAAACTTTTTTATTTGAACCACCGGACTAATAACCACCAAAAACTGTTTTATTTTAACCACCGGACTAATAGCCACCAAAGACTATTTTTTTTTAACCACCGGGGTCTTAACCACCAAAAAACTGTTTTTGTTTTAACAACCGGACTAATAACTACTAAATACTTTTTTATATTAACCATCGGAATAATAACCACAAAAAACTGTTTTATTTTAACTACCGGACTAATAACCACCAAAGATTATTTTATTTCAACCACCGAGGGGTTTTAACCACTAAAAACTGTTTCGTTTTAACTACCCTGGTTTTAACAACCAAAAAGTGGTTTATTTTAACCACTGAACTAATAACCACCAAAAACGTTTTTATTTTAACCAGCGGACTAATAACCACCAAAAACTGTTTTATTTTAACCACCGTGGTTATAACCACCATAAACTGTTTTATTTTAACCGCTGTGGTTATAACCACCAAAAACTGTTTTTTTTTAACCACCGAACTAATATAATAACCAGCAAAAACTGTTTTAATTTAACCCCCGGACTGATAACCACCAAAAAGTGTTTTATTTTAACCACCGGACTTATAAGCACCAAAAACTGTTTTATTTTAACCACCGTGGTTATAACCACCAAAAACTTTTTTATGTTAACCACCGAACTAATAACCACCAAAAACTGTTTTATTTTAACCACCGGACAAATAACCACCAAAAACTGTTTTATTTTAACCACCGGACTAATAACCACTATAAACTGTTTTATGTTAAACACTGGGCTAATAACCACGAAAAACTTTTTTATTTTAACCATCGGGGTCTTAACCACCAGAAACTGTTTTATTTTAACCACTGAACTAATAACCACCAAAAACTGTTTTATTTCAACCACCGGACTAATAGCCACCAAAAACTGTTTTGTTTTAACCACCGAGGTTATAACCACCAAACACTCTTTTATTTTAACCACCGAACTAATAACCACCAAAACCTGTTGCATTTTAACCACCGTGGTTATAACCACCAAAAACTGTTTTATTTTAACCACCGTGGTTATAACCACCATAAACTGTTTTATTTTAACCGCTGTGGTTATAACCGCCAAAAACTGTTTTTTTTAACCACCGAACTAATAACCAGCAAAAACTGTTTTAATTTAACCCCCGGACTGATAACCACCAAAAAGTGTTTTATTTTAACCACCGGACTTATAAGCACCAAAAACTGTTTTATTTTAACCACCGTGGTTATAACCACCAAAAACTTTTTTATGTTAACCACCGAACTAATAACCACCAAAAACTGTTTTATTTTAACCACCGGACAAATAACCACCAAAAACTGTTTTATTTTAACCACCGGACTAATAACCACTATAAACTGTTTTATGTTAAACACTGGGCTAATAACCACGAAAAACTTGTTTATTTTAACCATCGGGGTCTTAACCACCAGAAACTGTTTTATTTTAACCACTGAACTAATAACCACCAAAAACTGTTTTATTTTAACCACCGGACTAATAGCCACCAAAAACTGTTTTATTTTAATCACCATTGTTATAACCACCAAAAACTTTTTTATTTGAACCACCGGACAAATAACCACCAAAAACTTTTTTATTTTAACCACCGGACTAATAACCACTATAAACTGTTTTATGTTAACCACTGGGCTAATAACCACGAAAAACTTTTTTATTTTAACCATCGGGGTCTTAACCACCAGAAACTGTTTTATTTTAACCACTGAACTAATAACCACCAAAAACTGTTTTATTTTAACCACCGGACTAATAGCCACCAAAAACTGTTTTATTTTAATCACCATTGTTATAACCACCAAAAACTGTTTTATTTTAATCACGGGACTAATAGGCACCAAAAACTGTTTTATTTTAATCACCATTGTTATAACCACCAAAAACTTTTTTATTTGAACCACCGGACTAATAACCACCAAAAACTGTTTTATTTTAACGACCGGAGTAATAAGCACCAAAAACTGTTTTATCTTAACCACTAGACTAATAACCACCAAAAACTGTTTTATTTTAACCACTGGGCTAATAACTACGAAAAACCTTTTTATTTAAACCATCGGGGTTTTAACCACCAGAAATTATTTTAATTTAACCACCGGGCTTATAACTATCAAGATCTGTTGTATTTTAATCACCATAGTAATAACCACCAAAAACTGTTTTGTTTTAACCACTAGGGTTTTAACCACGAAAAACTTTTTTTATTTTAACCATCGGGCTTTTAACCACCAAAAACTGTTTTACTTTAACCACCAGCCTTATAACCACCAAGAACTGTTTTATTTTATTCACTGGGATTATAACTACCAAAAACTATTGTATTTTAACCACCGTGTTTGAAACCACCAAAAACTGTTTTATTTTAACTACCGTGGTTATAACCACCAAAAACTTTTTTATGTTAACCACCGAACTAATAACCACCAAAAACTGTTTTATTTTAACCACCGGACAAATAACCACCAAAAACTGTTTTATTTTAACCACCGGACTACTAACCACTAAAAACTGTTTTATGTTAACCACTGGGCTAATAACCACGGAAAATTTTTTTATTTTAACCATCGGGGTCTTAACCACCAGAAACTGTTTTATTTTAACCACCGAACTAATAACCACCAAAAACTGTTTTATTTTAACCACTGGATTAATAACCACCAAAAACTGTTTTATTTTAACCACCGGACTAATAGCCACCAAAAACTGTTTTATTTTAACCACTGGGGTTTTAACCATTAAAAACTGTTTTATTTTAACCAACAGACTAATAACCACCAAAAACTGTTTCGTTGTAACCACCCTGGTTTTAACTACCAAAAACTGTTTTATTTGAACCACCGAACTAATAACCACCAAAAACAGTCTTATTTTAACCTTCGGACTAATAAGCAGCAAAAACTGTTTTATTTTAATCACCGGGCTAATAACCACCTTAAACCTTTTTATTTTAACCAACAAGCTTAGAACCACCAAAATCTTTTTTTATTTAACTAGTAGGGTTATAACCATTAAAAGCTGTTTTATTTAAACCACTTTGTAAGTAGCCACCCAAAACTTTTTTATTTTAAAGTTCGCGGTTGTAACTAGTAAAAACTGTTTTATTTTAACCACTGGTATAACCACCAAAAAGTTTTTTTTTTTTCAACGATTTGACTAATAACCACCAAGAACTGTTTTATTTTAACCATCATGCTAATAACCACCAAAAACTATTTCAATTTAACGACCAGGCTTATAATCTCGAAAAATTGTTTTCTTTTAATTACCAGACTAATATCCACTAAAAACTGCTATATTTTAATCTGTGTATTACCGGTAATAACGACGATAATCTGTTTTATTTTAGCCACTGCCGTAATAACCACCAAAAGTGGTTTTAATTTAACCCTTGTATAAATAACCAGTAAAAATTTTTTTTAAGCTCCGTATTAATATATGTACAAAAATGCACAGTTACCTTAAATGGACTAACTGTTACATTGAATAAAATAGCCGTATTTAAAAACTTATTTGACTAGTAAGAAATTGCTTTGGGCAAGTACAGCTTAAAAGCAGCTTTCCCAAAGGACAATCTGAAATTTAAATTTTAAAAATGCTTTATTGTATGGGAAATCAGAGACTGAAGGGAAGAGCATAATGAGCATAATGAGTGCGTAGGGTTTCTTTTGGATTAATATGTAATGTTTGAAACACGAGCAGCAGTGTTTTATCGGAATTTGAGTGGTTTAATACTCGATAAACACGTGCTGCGAGTTTTTTGAACGGCTTCAAAAAGAATACTGGAAAAGCGTGTTTCAAGAGAGTTCATAACAATGATGCTTTTGTGAACGTTGTAAATTAGCATACATATTTTACCGACCTAATAACATGTAAATGTAAATGTAAATGAAAAACATTAAACACCGTATGCTAATAAGGAGGAGGTAATTTTTATCGGGTTTCAAAACCACTGCACGTAATGTTTTTTCGACCATTTGATAAGTCAATGGGTTTATGAATTATTAATGAGTTTTTGAGGTAAGTTTTCCATTTTGTTGATAGGAACATCAACTGATGTCTCTCGTTATGCTGGTCAGTATGAGCAAGTGTTTGAAACAACAACTGCTGGAATTACTATACAGGCACCCCAGGTACATAGAACATTGTTAGTACAAAGTAACTCCTCTTGCATTAATATGGAGTGTTTCTTCGAGAGCTGCTTGATTATTGCACGTAAGTTTGCTGTAATTTGATACATTTATTTTGCTAGTAAAGTTATCAAATGTTTGAAGGGTAAACCGGTTCTTACTTTGTGTGATCGGTTAGGTTGTTACATCCTCAAATGGTTTTTCTGAATGAAAGCACTGTATTATTGGTTTATACAGCTGGATATCAACACTGTTGCAGCAGGTGGTGGCTCACGCCTGTTTTTTAGGGCAGGGCTGTTTGTTGTGGGACCAGAGTCAGCTGGTGCCCATCCAGGACCAGTATGTTACAGGAAAGGCAAGAAACATTTTTTTAATAAACTCTTGAAGCAAATCTTCGTCTTCTTTAACTTCCTCTCCTTTTAAGTGACTCGTTAAGTCTGACTTCTATGCCATGTCGCCCACCCTTAGACAACATTCATTTCCTTTTCTTTGTCTGTCTTTGTTTCTTTTGTTCGGGGTCATTTCCACTTCTGCGCATGTTCTATCCATGAATTTCGTTTTTTATTATTTTTTGCAGGTGGGCCTTTGACAGTTACTGATGCAAACTTAATTCTTGGACGAATACTTCCTGAGTAAGATATGATGTCTATTTTTGATTGCTTAATTCATGTAGCAGATGTCAATAGTATGTTGTTGGTGTATGAACTTTGTTTATGCAAGTTCTGACATTAAGTGGCCGTGCATACCTTTTACTTCTACAATGTAAACTCAGCTGTCGGATGTATCTCTATACTGAGGCCAATTAAGATGATACCTCCTTTTTGTAATCATGGGAAACTAGATACCATGGACATGGCTCAGCATAAACTGTTACATTGAGTATGACCCTACTCTCACAAAGCAAGGTATAATCGTAACTTTTTTTTCCACAAGATTCTTTCCCAAGATCTTTGGAGAAGATGAGAATCTTCCATTGGACAGACAGGGAACTTTACGAGCTTTTGAGAAAATTACTGAGGAGGTGATTACAAACTTTGTGTTGTGGTTTTTTAAGCACTGAAAATGTTCCAGTAGCTGGCAATGTATCTCCTGCAGTTGATACAACAACATCAACAACAACAAAACTTCATAGCAACGCACTAGATAAATTCATACAAAATTCTTCCACCCGCATGTAGCTGACTAATCAAGGCGGGGGGGGGGGGGGGGGGAATTTAAAAAAATAAATAAAGTTGTAACTAATTTACTACTAGCTGAAAATTTGCAACTTACTTCACACTGGACATCCTGGCGCGTAAGGGAACCCAGCCTGTCAAGCTATACTGTTCCTTTCCAGCTATATACAACTACAAACATTTTCGGTGCGAGGTACTAGGGAATGTATGAGTGCAAAGTTCAAGTTCAAGTTCAAGCTCATGAGTTGGGGTTCGAGTTATGAGAAAATAATTAGTAACTTGTTGTGACTGTTCTTTAGGAGGTAAGTAGTTAGTATTTTGCCTTCAGATACAATTATAAAAGGTTAGCTTCAACTATGGTTAACATCCCTGTTTAATTTTCAGAACCTAAATTGAACTCAAACTGAAAATCGCACTCAAACTTAGATTTGTTTCTACTTCAATGAGAAGGGTTGTTGTTAAATTTTAATTTATTTTTCAATGTGTGATTTCCTAGAAAGAACAAGGTTTTTAACACGTCTACTGATCGAGTGCCGTCAGTGCAATGGGGAATCTTATTTTTATACAAAAATAATTGTGTTGGTAATAAGTTTGTAATGACTTTCTAAGAGCATTTTAAGATAGTAGAAGTTACATTGTTTCATTGGTTTCTAGATAAATACACTTCTGTCCCTTCAAAGTTCGGACACCAGAAAGGATCCTTTGAGCATAGAAGAGGTTGCCATGGGTTTTATTTCTGTAGCTAATGAGACAATGTGCCGACCTATTAGAGCTTTGACTCAGGCGAGAGGGCACAACACTGCAAATCATGTGCTGGCATGTTTTGGAGGAGCTGGTGGCCAACATGCATGTTCCATAGCCCAATCACTAGGAATGTCAACAGTCTTTATTCATCGGTAATGAAGCTGGATATGAAATATCTTTTCCAATTAAGTTTTATTACATCAAAATGTCAAAGTCACCTTAGAACGGTTTTCAATTGAGTGTCGAAAGCAATTTCACTACACTCTGTGATTGGTTTACAAAACTCGCGCCACTTTCTCAATCAATGGGAATCCAAACCAAAACCAATCGTGTTTTCGCTGTACTCGTTTTCCCGCGTTTGGCGCCAGTTATATTTATTTGCTTCGAATTCTGATTGGCTCGTTGTGTTGTTTAAACTGTTGCGATTGGCCAGAGTTATTACTTTGGGTTTGGTTTTTCAACACTCAATTGAAAACCGCTCTATAGGCATTGTTTTCACTGTTTTAGTGGAAGAATCGAGATCTCAGGAAGACGTTTCCGTTCTGTTTTAAATATATAACTGATGATTGAAAAATATGTCCAAAAAAAGAAGAAATAAAACTGAATTAGCTTGTGGCCATTGTGAGATGAAGGTTTTGGATCAAGGGTTAGTTTTTATTTTAAATGCTTTGTCGGAAGATCGAGAAAAGTGACAAAGAATGGGATTAATTTTCCACCACTGAAGTTAACTGATTTTTTCAAGAGAATTGCTTGGTCTGCTGCATGCATTGTGAATTGTGTCTTGTAAAAAAATACCTTGTTGTTTTTATCAGCTACTCAGGAATCCTTTCTGCCTTTGGACTGGCTCTAGCAGATGTTGTACATGAAGCTCAAGAGCCTTGCTCCTGTGTTTATAACAGAGGTTTTTGTTACATTACTATCTTGTTCTAAACTACAACCTCACTGAATAATCAGATTTCGGGAAGTGAAGGGGAGAGAGGAAAGGGAAGCATGTGCAACTTTCTCAATAATTTTGTCTGAGATTGTAGACCAATGTGTCTAAAAATCAACCAACAAAACCTGGACACCAGAGAGGCTTGGACAGGCATGGAAAGACTTCAACTTTATGAGCCTTGTTAGAGGATTCTGTTGTTAAATTCAGGAATAAACATTCTAAGGATGAAAAGAAGTGAAAATCGAGCAGCATTTCATTTTCATCATGGTATTATTATTATTGTACTAAAAAGTAATGGCCAACAGTGATGCAGCAGCTGTAGATGTCCATATTATTGTACACTTCTCTTGAGAACCGGGCAATATGTACCAAATCTAGGTTTGCTGTATGTTTTAGACAATCAAGCTGTGTTATTTCCAAGGTTGGCATAAGACGTGAAGACATGTTGTGCTTTCCCCCTTGTTATAGATTCCTACCAGTACCTTGATGATCGAATTGCCTTCCTAACCCAGCAGTGCACTGAAGAACTCAAAACGCAAGGGTTTGATGAGTATGTTTTCCAATGCAGCTGTAACGTTTGTTTTGAACCACCATGATCCTGGTTTAGCTATTGTAGACAGTGGAACATCTCCGTGAAAGAGCTGGAAACCTGTTCACAAGACCGAACAAACTGCAGGAACACCATAAGGAAGACTTTCAATGCCTTTGAAGTCAGCCGTCAGGAATACATTTCTAGAACCAGAGCACAAAGAAAGGCCTCGGGATCCGCACCATTTCCTCACTTTCCTCATTTTCCTGGGTGTGCACCTCCAAAAGTGGCCCTTTCACCCATACCACAATCCACCAGACAAATGTGTGTAATTAACATTATTGAAGCCCATGGTTAATTCTCCATCAATGTATGACTGATTACCAGTTTAGTTTGTTGATAGTATATATTTCCGAACACAAAGTCCATTCATTTAACAGGCTAAAATAGTACAGCTGTTACATATATACGGATATTTAATTTAACTAATATGTAAAAATTGAGAAAAAATGGATTTTGTTAATTGTTACTCTGTCAAGCGATACATTTGAGCCAGCAAATGTCCTTCAGTTTGGCATTAACTTGTATTACCATTTTGAAAGCTTTTCAGAGCTTATCATTGTAGTTAAATTGTCTTTCAGATGCCAGATATCCACTGAAACATTTCTGCATATGAGATATGATGGAACAGACTGTGCTTTGATATGCAATGTTTCTCCTTGCCAGGCAGAAGAGGTATCTCTATAATTTAGCAGTGACATGCGAACAAGGCTATGGCTTATTGTACTCACAGGGTCTGCTTAAATGAGTTTTGTACAGTACAGTGGCAAGATTGGCAATGTCATTCGTGTCTTGCATTGGTATTATGCTGTGGCCCAATGATAATTTTGCTTCAGTTGGCGTAAATAGATAGATCGTTTTTTAAAACCAAAACAAAACGACTAAAGTAACAAAATGCAAAAACAGTTTCGTCAGAGGAAATAAATAACCTTAACGATTCGAACTATATATATTATGTTATGTTACTTCTTATCACTGTAGCTGCTCTCCTCTCTGGCCCCTTTTTCACTTCATCATTTGTGAGACAGTCTGTATTACTAGTCCAGTGAGTCCAGTCCTGAGTTATGTTCGCTCTTGATACAACATCTGTGGCTAGCTAACAGTTTAGTTGGGAAACAATTACATGGACAACACACACCCAGATCTGTGCGATCTGGATAGCAGTGAGTCATGAGCAAGGCCCAAACATTTTTGCCAGTGTGCAGTGGGCATCAGGATAGGAGATGGGAACATGGAAAAACGGTTGGGAATTGGTAGAGAAGGGGCCAGGAAGTGGACTAAAACAACATTTCCCATGGCTCCACAAGCTTTTAACTTTTACTTGTTGTATGTATAAAATAAAGTTGGTTAATAAATATTTTGACATTTTTCAGCTGTCACAGAAAAGTTCTCATTGGGCTGACTTTGGAAAGGTTTTCACAGAGAGGTGATTCACAATTAGCAATCGTTCAGTTTGTTTTGTGTATTCAAGCTTATCACGAAAAGGGAACAGTAAAAATAGATATTAGTTAATCTGAACTAATGGCTAATAATTCTCCTTTTTAACTCGTGAATACGCGCATGCACAATGAACGAGTTATCGTAATGTGGGGGAAATGTCACTCGGTCGCTGGTCGTAAACTTTCAAATGTGTCGTACTCTCACGGCTTGCTTTTAGTTTAGGTTCTCTTTTCCTTCACTAATAAAAATTCACGTCTTTTGGAGTTCGAAATTAAAAGAAATAGCCTAAACAACGCTCAAGCGATGTATATAGTCCTTGCACGTTTCTATTTTCGGTGTCTGAAAGTGCCGCGTTGAAAGCCGCTCAAGGCCGAGATTGTCTTCCAAGTCAACAGGGATTTCGCGCAAAATGGAAGGAGAAAATATGATCCGAAAACGTCTGAGGGTGTTCCCTGCTCATTCGCGTATTCTTTTTTGGCGGTCCGAAGTCATTTGACCGTAAAAATCATAGCGCCACGGGTGCCAGAGAGTTTGACACCCTAAACAACTTATAAATACAAAAAATTAATCTCTCCTTCGGGAGTCCTGCACATGAGGTGTAGTGGCGTGGTGCGCTGTCTTAGAAGCAAAGGGTCCCAGGTTCAATTCCCGAGATAATGGAGAAATTTTTTTTCTTTTTCCTTTTTCTTTTTCGCCTTTAAAGCCAACCACTCCAAAAACTCCAAACAATTTTCAAAATTAAAACTATCTTTAAAAATACAAAACTATTCAAGAAACTCAATCTTGCTGAGTGGAAAGGCTAAGAATCTAAAGATGCAGAATAAATGCCCGTGGGGCCCCTTATTAAGCCTTTATGGGTTATATTTCGAGTCCTGGGCTAACCATACACAACGCAAACAATGATTTATACCTTGTCACTATTTACTTCTGCATTTACGAATTGGCTCACAGGAGCCTTTGATTTGTTTTTGCATGCAGAAAAAATGTCATAATCTGTTAGAATTGTATTGTTCCTTCAAGATTACCATTTTTTCGTTGTTTGTTATTTGAGGTATTTGCAAGAGTTTGGCTTTACCATTCCTAATCGCAACATTATGGTTGACGACATAAGGGTGAGAGGGTGTGGACATTCCAGAACATCATTCCTTCATAATGTAGCTCAGTCAAGTGCTCCACCACCAGTCAAAAAAGTAAGTTAAGAGCGCAATTTTTCTTATTCTGTTACATTATTAATGTAGTATAAAGAGACATTTCCATTTTTTGTCTTCATGTGCCAAACAGTCCATCATTAAAGAGATTTAGAATCGCGTTTACGTCAAACGGTAAACGTTAGATTATTAGATTCGCGTTTATATTTTCTTGAAAATTAGTACACAGATGAGAATATTGCAAAATAGTTCTGGCCTTTGGTGCTAACGCAAAGCCACCCAATTTTACTGATAAACTAAAAACAGCGAGCTGCAAATAAAGGGTAAATATCACCAGGTCACGTGGTCATGTTAGCCGTTTGCCTTAAAGTGACACTGACTTATCAGTGTGAGGGGTCAAGGGACCAGAGCCCCATTTTTTGTCCAAGGAAAATAAGGTTGAGGAGACTGAAATTACATTTATGGTGAGACCTTATTTATTGTTCCCCAACCTTAGCAAAGTTCTGTATCCACCACTTTTAACTGTATGGAAGAAACTCAGTTATCAAGAAGTAGCATCTGATGGGAGAGGTTATGTTGCCAGTTAAGTAGGGGCAGTAGTATTGTGTAACTGTGGTGTCCTTTTTTATTATCAGGTAACAAAGTGCTTTTTTGAGAGTGGCTTACTTGACACCAGAGTGTATTCTCTAAATGATCTAGCTGCGGGACATATGATAGAGGGACCTGCTATTATCATAGACCAACACAGGTATGAAAATGTCTGTAGTATAAGTTGCGATGGTTACATACAAGTCTTACTTGAGCTTTTTATTTACAAGGCAGAAAAAATCACCTGACGGAGGTTGAAATAGTCATGGTAACGTTGCTCACATATGCCTCCATAACTGGTATTCCATTCAACAAATCGACTGCAGTTTTCTCTGGTCTATACTCTTATAGACCATAAAATGACGTCAAAAAATGTTCAAAACTCAAGTGGAACCACGAGCCGCAGGCGAGTGGTTTCACTGCCAAGTTTTGGACATTTTATAAGTATAGATCATAGAAAACTGCCGTCGATTTTTTTTTTTTACAATAACATGGAAAAAGTACGAGCGGAATTGGCTATTTTTTTCGTTGAGAAAGCGCGCGCGTTACATCTGACGTCATTTTTATTGTCTGTACTCTTACAGACAATAGCTACGAGCCAATCAGCGCGCGGGAATTTGGACAGTTATTGTAAAAAGCCTCTTATGAATTTTTTCCAGGGTTAGGTGAGAATACAACATTGGTCAATTAGCTCTGAACAGTCAACATTTTGGGATGCAGCAACAAGTCATCAACATACATATCGTAGTTAACGTGTACAGTGATTATCAGTGGTGTGTTTGGAGATCATACTACATAACACATCTTTATAACTGGTAACGTCTCTCATTGTTTCCGACCACCCTGAAAACTACCATGGTGAGAGGAACCTCTTGGCTTGTCAACACGACTTTAACAGTAATGTAACATCGTTTTGTTATTTAACAGCACAATCCTTGTGGAACCACAGTGTATAGCGTCTATTACGAAGTCTGGAGATATCAGAATTGAGGTTGGTTGCTTTTCAAATGATCTTGCTTTGCTTAACCAACAATTGGAGATAGTCTTCCGAGTTGTACAACATAAAATTGATTATTTCTTTGCAGATTGGAAAGAACAAAGATAAAAAACAGGTTTCCACAGATCTGGATGCTATACAAGTAAGAGAGGAATATTACAATATTTACGTGTCATTAAGTTGATGAAACACAAAATGATGATGATTCTGTGTAGTTGTTTAGCTAGCTCTTGGATGTGAATGTCTTTTGACCTTGGTCTGTCACCATCCTCATCATTACAGTCATCTTGTTTCCTCTTGCTTTTGCAGCTTTCCATATTCTCACATCGTTTCATGAGCATAACCGACCAAATGGGAAGGTAAAATAATATGAATCATATTGCAAATTGACTTTGACTTTTTCTCCCAATCTTTAACAGACGCCGCCAGGGGATGAAGTATCTGGCTTGATAAAATATTAAGGTCTAAATACACACTGTAATCTTCCAAAGGTGGAAGAGAGGACATAACAGAGGGGAAGGCTTATTTCAAAATGTAACTCTCAAAAGGGGAGATTATCAGAAAGCAGGGAGGTTAGAAAGAGAAGGTGTAATTGAACTTTTACAATAGTTAAGGTTTTGTAACATGTTTAAATACTTTTTCATCATTGTACAGGGTTCTTCAAAGAACAGCAATTTCCACTAACATCAAGGTATTATTTACCTATTATTTAAAAGTGCTCATTTAGCAGAATTCAGAAATATTGGAAATTTAAAGTTTTTTTTTACGTCTAAGAAGTAAATGATCATGCTTCCAATAAGAAAGATACTTGAAACAAGCTCGGGCAGTTGATAATTATCGATGAAGACTTTTGTATACATCAGTGTTGGTCTCTGTCCAGTTGGTGAAATACTCATGCAGGATATATTCCAGCCTTGTCCCCAGTTTTCCGTGGTGCGGTGTCAAAAGTGACATCGTGGTTGGTCCCAACTCCCTGATAATATAATCATCTCAGTTAGCTCGATAAGCACATTGAGTCCTGGGAATGAGTCTTTTAGCAGCTTACAGGTAGTGTTTCCTAGCTGTGTGTTGACAAGTTTTTAAGAAAAAATTGACCTTAACCCGGTCATTGACAAATGCAGAAGCAGTGTTTGTATTAGGGGAGTTATAAATATGGAATAAGCATGTATGCCAGGTTCCATTATACTTTGAAAGGTATTTGGAACATTATGAAGACCACCTAGCATTACACTAATCACCTCATAGGATGCATAATTCATGTGCTCTATTTAAGAGGAAAATCATTCAGTGTGGGATAATATATACAAAGGGCAAGGCTTATCCAGTAACTCTGTGGTGTTTTATTACAAAAGATGTTCAAATAGGTGTTTACATGTTGGCTTGGTATGGGCATTGCTCAACTTCAGATACAATTTCAAAGTAAGAGTCGTTTACAACATCATTTTCAGTATTACAAAATAACCATTTTTGTTTCTGTTGTAAAGGAAAGGCTAGATTTCTCCTGTGCAATGTTTGGACCCACTGGTGGGCTTGTAGCAAATGGTCCTCACGTACCAATGCATCTCGGATCAATGCAAGAAACAGTGAAATATCAGGTAACTTACAATGCAGGCTTACTATCTTACATAATCCGTCGAATTTTTTCACTTGCCTTTGATTACTTGAAATTTGGCACACAAAGCTATATAACCTAACTAAGACTGAAACATATCCAATAACACTCCCCAATTGAAAGCGTCAAGATGGAAGACTGTTCTGCTGAGTTTTGTTCCAATTACAGAAACAAAACATCAGTATACTTGGCAAAAGGAAAAATATTTCCAGGATAAAAACACCCTTAGTTTAACGTGGACGTGATCTGTTCCTTGAGGCTCATAGTTTTCTTGGACCTTCTCTCAAGGAAAAACAATTTACTTCTCAGACCAGGTAATGTTTGCGGGCAACTATCCCTGCACGTCTTATGGCATACGTCATCTTACGTTGTCAACTCTTGTGAAAATATAGTGGTATTGATCACAGAGACAAATCCACCAATTCATTTTTAGATTGAGCAGTTAGGTGACAGTTTGAAAGAAGGGGATGTCTTACTAAGTAACCACCCGAGTGCTGGAGGGACACATCTGCCAGATCTTACTGTCATCACCCCGGTAGGTAATAATAATAGTGTTGATGATGAGGACGATGATGATGATGATAATGATGATGATGATGATGATGATGACGTTGATAACCACTTTATTCAGTTTCAAGGATTTAGCGTTTTTGCTAACTGGGGAAACTTAACTGTTGCCTTTATTTTGTCGTTTTAGTCGTGAATCATTTAAGTAATCACACCGATCACTAAAATAAAAACGACAATATAACAGTGTTACATTCTCATGATGTCTGCAGCAACTTTATTCAGTGTCAAAACGAAGATTTAGCATTGCTGCTAAAAGGGACACTTACGTTTTATCATCTTGTTGCATCTAATTTGTCTTCGTGATTATGAAACATTCGGTTAAGCACACTTATCAATAGAATGAAGAAGATAGCACCAAGTGTTGCAGGAGATCTTGAAGCCTCTGTATCATTTTCATGTATCATCTTCTTACTCATCAAGGCAACAAGCATATACTTGTAAATAGTTAGATCACTAATTTAAAACAGACACCGAAGTTCACGAATGACCTTGTTTTAGGTCTTTTACCCTGGACAACCCAGTCCTGTCTTTTTTGTGGCAAGTCGAGGTCATCATGCCGATGTTGGAGGAATAGCACCTGGTTAGTATTCAGTATTTCATGAAAAGAAAAATATCTGATATCCCAGTGAGAGCTGACCCCATGACCCTCTGTACACTGATCGAACGGTCTCAGCACTGAGCTACTGGGAGGTCACGTGCCCCTGATCAAATACAAATGTATCCCGACCGGGATACAATTCCGCAGTTATTGCCCTCTCAGTTGTTTGTTTGTTTGTTTGCTTGTTTTGCTGTGATTGTTGAAAGGGAAGTCTAAATATATAACAAAGCACTTAATCTATGGTCCCTCGGGAAACTACTGTAGTTAGTTTTGTTTTCCCTCGAGTCCTGACTCTGATCTCGGGAAAACAAAACCAGCTGTTTCCCTTGGTATCATAGATTAAGTGTATATTGTTTGCTAACAGTAGACTGGTCATCTGACAGCAGTCGACAAACTTGGCTTAGTAATTACGTAAATGTGGCGTTGAGTAGAGAAAAGCAATGACTGGGTATCCTGTGAAAGGATACAATCATTAGAAGGCGTGAGTCATCATTCCTTGAACTTTACACCCCAAGGATGAAACCATTCCTGGGTTATTTATGGTTCTAATTCCGTCTTAATAATCTACTAATGTGATCATTAATTAAAAGCCGTTAAGAAGTATGATGCCATGTATTTTTCAATATTTTTGCAAAATGAAAAATTTTAGTTCATTCGTTTTGAATTTAAATTTGAATTTAAACACCACTAGGACTTGACCTAAAATAGGATCTGTCTTATTTTCCAGGCTCAATGCCACCAAATTCACACAGTATCGTTGATGAGGGTGCTGTCTTTATGTCTTTTAAACTGGTAGACGGTGGGATTTTCCAGGAAGAAGGTAATTGTAATATATGTAGGCATTAAAAAAATTAACCACAATACCTTATGACCAATTCTAAACTTGAAAATGTCGACCCAACCTACTTATGTTGGTATTCCATTTCTATCTTGGTCATCCACAGACGAAAACATTTCCAAAGTTTCTATTCACGTTTGGGCATACAAAGTTTTAGGAAAAATAGATGATGCTGTCCCTTAAATTGTTGCAGACATTTAGATGGAGGTTGTATAGCAGTAACGGAGTATGAAAATACGGCAAACCCCGAAGGCTTATTTAGAACCAGACTATAAAGAGGGGGGTGGGCGCTTTGCAGAGGGGGTGGCTTAAAAGCTTTTCAGTTTATGCAAAACCCGAACCAAGTTTCCAAAATTCTGATGGCACAGAGTTACAACTTCTGAATATGAAAATGTTACGTACAACAAGGAGTTAGGTTTTTTGTGCAGCCGCTCTTGGAACTGTCGAACGGCCTTCCATCTCACATGCACAAGTCCACTTCCAATGGGACATCCAAGAATCGGTTAGCTTTTAGTAACGTTTAATTGGTTTTATCGAAGCCATTAAAAGTTGTTTTCATCTTCAGTTGTGATTTATTATGTTTTCTATTTAGTTATTAATATTTTAAAATGCCTGATACTGCAATTGTAAAGCAGATTGATCTTCTAGAGGCACTCTTCAATGCACTCGCTGAATCTTTTCGTTGATGATGGATTTTCACGGTCAATTATCGAATGTATATTTATTTATTTATTTATTTATTTGTTAGTTCTGAAGGAAAAGCTCCTGGCGCCCGCCCAGTATCGTGGTTGTAGCGGCAGTCGTAACATACAGGACAACATCTCCGATCTCAAAGCACAGGTGGCTGCTAATCACAAGGTATATTTCAAATTGTAAAGTCTAAAGGAGATGGATTAGGTTAGGCACACGAGCCACAAGTTCTCCACACCGTCGGAGCGTTACCAGGTTTCTGTAGCGTGAAGCGACTAGAAGGATTGCTATTAGTGCCCTCTGTATGGGATGCTAAGCCATCAAAAGGCTTCCCCCTGCAATTCATGTTAAGGTACCATATGGTCACCCACATAACCCTAACCCTATCTAACCCTTACCCTAACCCTCCATATAGTCACCTTTATCTTACCATGCATGATGTCGCTTGCATCCAACTAAACTCTCGGGTGTGGAAATAAAAATGTGGTGTAAAGTTTCTTGACGGAAGAAACATTAGAACAGTACTAGGCATCAAGCCATCGAGCTTCAGATCTAGCATCCAACATGCTAATAACTTCACCACTGCGCTTTATTAAAAACTGAATCATTGCATAATGTAATTCCAGGTATTTGATTGGCTTAGCGGCCATGGTATATAAGCCATTTTTACATACCTAGACTTTGACTCAACAAAAGGAGCACTGTGATTGGTTGATTCTTGGTCACCTGTTAAATATAGACTTTCATCACCGGTTGCTTGAGCAAATGACTACTGGTATGGATGCGACCCCAGGCATGTTTAATCCGTTGTGTTAACCACAGACAGTATTGTTTTTTTTTTTGTCTTGTCCTTGTATGGCATGCCAGACATTGGTCAAACTCACTGAGATCAAAATTTGAGTTTTTTTCCGTAACTCGTAACTAGCCATAGCTTGACAAGCAAAGGGTTCCCTGTAGGAATGTCTTCGGGAATCTGCTTATACCTCGATCGGGTAAATTAGACTAGCAAGCAGCAGCTACTGAGTAATGATCAAAAGGGTTTACACTCATCCTTATTAAAGAGATTAACAGTTACGTTTACGACAAACTGTAGAAATGACCACGTGACCATGTTTACCCTACATTTGCCGCTCGCTGTTTTCAGTTTAGTTTAGTTTTACAATTTACTTGTTAAAAGTGGTTGATTTTGGAAATGTTATTTATTTACGTAATTTATTACTGACTGCTGTTCCCCTTATCTCCGCCCGCCTCGACTAGCACCTGCTATTTGCGGGCGGAAATGTTTTGCTATGTAAATAACTGTTCTTAATAATAATAAAGGTTACAGGTTTTTTAAAGTTTCTCAGTAAAACTGAGTAGTTTTGCGTTTGCATCAAAGGCCAGAATTATTTTGCACTATTCTCATCAGATCTGTGTACTAACTTTTTCAAGAAAACATGGGCACGAATCTCACGTTTGCCGTTTGCCATAATCGAGGTTCTAAATCACTCCAACGACTCAACACCTAATTTTCAATGCACAACGTTTAAATTTACTCCCCAGGGAATCAAGCTGATAAACTCTTTGATAGATGAGTACAGTCTTCCTGTTGTACACGCATATATGGAATACATTCAGGTACTTAAAGAGTTTTTTACTAGTGAAACCTTGTGTCCAAAGGAGAGTAGGGCTGCTTACCATTTACATGGAAAACCCGGAAATTGCAATTGGAAAATCAAATGGTACGCATCATTCCATTTGGAGTACTTCTGAAATTATGGACTTCTGGTCAAATTGATGCATTTTTATTACTCTTTTTGGGATTTACAGCTGATGTTCATACATTTTGTATGTTATCTATCTTCTGTTAAGACAAGCTAAATCATTTCGTATTTATGCCGAAAATTTCCATCCGTGTGGTTGGCGGAATTGGTAAGCACCCTAGTTGTTCTAAATCACATTACAGAACCCAAGAAGATGCTTAGCGTAATGTTTGAGTGTTCCAGCAGTGTGAGAAGGCTTTTTAAATTGTCACTCTAGTTAACCACTGCATTGCATTTTTTCTTTCAGCAAAATGCAGAATTGGCAGTGAGGGAAATGTTAACTGAGATTTCCCAGAAAACCAAGGTATGACATTGGATAAGTTTTCCTGTCTTGTAATATGTACAGCGAACATACGGCCAGTGTCATCATTAGGCCAACCAGAGGCCTATTGGCTCTTAGAACAAAGAGTTACTTTAGAAAACAAAATTAGCTTTCAGAATCCAAAAAATAAATTTAAAGCGTTACAAGCCTTTTATTCCTTCGCGGAATCTTTTTCAATCTTTTTCTCAGCCAAGTAATATTTTTATTTTTATTTTATTTTATTTTATTTTATTTTTCACGTATTAACGCTAAGTTGTCATTTTATCTCGGGTTACAAAAGTTGTGAATGTTTCTAATGAACAGTGTGACTGTTCATGGCGTGACATCTTCATCTTTGGTTTCCGATCAAATCGTTTCTTAGTGAAATTCATCATAGGGACTCTTTTTCGGCATCAGATTGGAATTTGGAAACATTGATTTTGCGTAGGGACGAATAACGGAGAACCTGGAGTGTACACTCTCTCCTCCGCAGAGGTTCGATCGGATGGGGGTGTTATGCATATCCGCTGAACGAAGTGAGTGCATGTACAAAAGCTGAAAGAGTCACTAGCAATTTTACGCGTGCACTCACTTTCCTCAGTGGATTCTCCCATGTGGAAAGCCCTTGAGCCTCTGCGGAGGAGAGAGGAGTTTACAAAAATCAGTTGTTTTAATGGGCGCGGCCAAAAAACATTTCTGGTCGGAATCTCCGAAATTGACTCAGTGGTTGCAAATGGAGCAAACGTCTTTAGTGGGACCAAACCGATCTATTCAGTTTTGGATTGGAAAAGGAATCAGAGGGGTATAGGAAATGGAAATTTGCCATATTGAACGGCCAATTCCGACCAGACCGCCCAAAACAGTGGTCTACCTCGAAAGGTGGAGTGTAATCTTCAAGACGTTCTGGTTGGACCAAACCATTCCATTCAGTTGGCGTGCGTTTCTCAAACTATCGAAAAGTTTTCGGACCCGAAAAACTATTTTTTATACATAAAATTCAAAACCAAAAATTCAAGTTTTGATAACTTTGCAAGTATGAACATTTTAAGTTTTCCAAGATTAAGAGACACATTGAGTTAGTTTGTACGAAAAATAATTGGTTATCTGTATAAAAGGGATACGAAAATTACCTTTCGCGACCTGTGAGTTATATTTTAAATTTCGATGTGTATGTTTGGGAGCAAAAGAGTTAAGGAGAGTAAAAACAATGCATTCTCTGTTTCTCCCTGATTATACTTAACGTAGAAACGAACAGGAAAGTCAGTATTGCAAGGTGTGGATCACATGGACGATGGAACCCCGATCAATCTGACAGTTTTTATTGATGAAGACAAGGTATCAAACGCTTCTAACTTGCATGTTATATTAAATGGACAGTGTTCAGGCTAAATATGGATTACATCTGGCTAGGAACTTGCTTTATTGTCTTGAAATCTGAAGACAACAAAATTGCCAAAAGCTATGAAAGGAAAGTGATTTCTGGACTCTCCGTTTCAAAATCAAATTCGTTGAACTGTAACCCTTAACAAACTTATTTGGTGGCAATGGGCAAAATAGTTTGTGCGATACTTTCTTTTCACATCTAAAGGCACTTCACAGGTAATTTTGAGAATAAGACCGGATGTCAGCTTTGAAAGCGTCCCATGGAGCTTCAATTAGTCCACCGTTGAAGTCATCACAACCACCCAACCTATAAACAAGTTTTAAAATAACAGTGAAAATGTTTACAGTGAGAGTTAGTTACATTCCCCCTCCTTCTTGCCAAACACCTTCTTAATAAGACCATAGTTAATTGAGGGACTGGTTATGAAACTTTGCCATGAAAACAATGGTGCTCCAGTTTATGTTGGAAGGGCCGCGACCGTGCACAATCCTTTGTTTTAACTGTTCACACCATAGTTGAATATCTTAGCAGGAACGTTTCTATTGGTCAGTTGCTCCAACACATTTCAAAATCTATTGTAGTTTGTGCACGGTCAAGGCCAAAAACGCTAACAAAAACATATAACAAAGGAGTTTGTCAAGCTTCATAACCATTGCCTTTTATTAACTATGATAAGACACTAGAGTCAGGCAGTAAACTACCAAACCACGCCCTCTCCCCCTCCTTGCCAATCAACCTCTCTGCAACGTCTCTGCAGACTCTCTACTCTCCACGTAAATCTGAATTTGGTATTTGTACATCAAAGTGAATAGTCTAACCAATCAAAATTATATCGTTCTACGAAATCCCCCGTCACAACAAATGCCGTGTGTTTTTGTTTGCAGGGCGATGCAGTGTTTGATTTTACAGGAACAGGTTACGAGTCCCATGGCAACTGTAATGCCCCACGTGCCGTTGCCCTTTCTGCTCTCATCTACTGTTTACGCAGCATGGTTAAACATGACATTCCCCTCAATCAGGTACAGTTAGTATTTTACGACTGCGAAAATAGAGAGAAACTTGCACGTAAACCTCAGGGTAACAGCATTCCTAGAGCTCTCCCTGGTTTTTCAGTAGTATGAAGCAGCTCGGAGCATATTCCACCCCCCCCCCCCCCCCCTCCTTCCTTCTCTGGTTAAGATACTATTCCATCGCAGGGTTACCCCAAGTAGCATGCCGCCTGGACACATTTATACACCTGTGTGGAGAAAGTCAATGTGGAATTAAGTTCATTTTCGAAGGAAGCAAGTCAGTGAAAACAACGGTAGAGGATCGGCTCAAACAACCAACCTTTAGATACGACGCGCTAACCACTACTCCTCTTTAGAGTTTGATAATACATCTCCAGTGTGTTATTTCATTAGAGGTGGATTTCTAAGCAAAGAGAAAGTAAATGACAGTTAATATATGAAAATTCATACTTTTGAACTGCGGAAGAAAGATATTCAGGCTTGAACTGAATTCGAACCCATGACCTCTGCGATACCGCTGCAGTGCTCTACCAACTGAGCTATCAACCCATCTGGGAGTTGGTCATTTTGTGAATTCGTACTTTACCCGTAGAGGTGATGAGATGAAAGTGAATATATGAAAATTCACACATTTGAACTGCTTTGAACTGTTTCGAAAAGCTTTTCATTTTTTTTTAAACAACATATTATCTGAAAGAGACGGCACTTTCCATTTACAACGTCTCGCGATTCTTCTTGACAAGAGATTCCAAATGGGAGTAATGACAAATGGCTCGACTGAATTTTCTGATGTTTCTTTCGCATCGGGAATAGAGGAGTACCTTTGGAGGTAGCCTCAAAATTTTGGATAGAATTTCCGATGTTTTTGTGATCCGTTTAATTTCCAACCGAGATCTCCGTAGCTTTCATGGCTTCATGCAGATGGTAAAATTCTCAGTGTTTACTTATTGCTTATTCCTTGTTTCTCGCCGTGTTGCTGTGATTCGTGTTTCTTGTAGGGATGTCTTGTACCAGTCAAACTTCACATTCCTCCTGGAAGCCTCTTGGATCCATCATCGTCTGCAGCAGTTGTTGGTGGCAGTGTGCTGACTACACAAAGGATTGTGGATGTTGTTCTGAAAGCTTTTGGTGCCTGTGCTGCCTCACAGGTGAAATACTTTTAACATCATCTTGCATCCGCACAGGAAGCCGAGGAAGAAGCAACCTAATTCCCTGGCCGAATCTTTTCGGACAGTAGCCTTATGGGGGGCTGGTCGAGACATGGTATCACTTGTTCCTCTTTTCTGTTAGAGACTGCAACAGCCATCAAATATACAGTCCTGGCCAATTGCTTTTGGGCTTCTCAGCAGTTTTCTAGGTTTATTGTTGTTTTTTGTTGCCTCAGCAATAATGTCTTCACCCGGCCTCTCTTCAATATTGAGCATTAACACTTGTGGGCATCAGAGGCATTGATACCGACTTCTTTGCTTATCAACATCGTAAATGCTCGATAATCCCTAGTAATAATGATGGGGATGACGATGTTGTCATGGCAGGAGCCCATCAAGATGGGCTCCTGTCAAAATGATGATGTTGATGATGATGATGATGACGTGATCAACAAAACATCTTCCTCATGTCCTCTTCTAGCTTAAAATTTACCGTCTACTTTTATTTTACAACAATGACTTTAATTTATGAAACAACTTCTGAGAGAGCAGCCTCTCCTTCTTGTCTTCTTTTTGTCTCCTCTCCTCTCTCTCTCCTGTAATCATCTTTTTTTTTTCTTTTTTCCCAGTTTTCCATATTGTCTCTGGAGTTAACGCGCCCTTGACAAACCTTGTTTATTTAACCTTTTAACCCCTAATGTCAAAGAACAAATTCTCCTATCTTGCCCCCATACTTTCCTTATAAAAGTGCTGGGGAGAAGTTATTAAAATATCAAGAAAATTCACCTTCGGTGATCATATCATTAATTCTCACGATCTAGACGGTATTGCTATTAACGCCACTATGTGTTGTTGTTTCAGGGCTGTATGAATAACATCACATTTGGCGATGAAGGATGTGGGTATTACGAAACTGTAGCAGGTGGAGCAGGAGCAGTAAGTAATTTATCTTATTTTTAATTTAATTTATTTTAATGGTTGAACTTGACTTTGGGCGATTAAGGAAGGTCTATTTTCTTCAGTCTGACGTGGGAGGATATCAAGAAGTCAATTCGAGATCGATAACTCGACGGTTTTGAAATTTAACGCCTTGTGAACAAAGCGGACGAATTCTACAGGTTAACACGGGATAGAGCCGATCGAAAGTGGCCAACAAAAGTTTGAATTTTCCTGAGAGCCGTAAGCACGTGCAAAGTTAACAGGTTAGCATATTTATTAACCATTTTAGGTCAGTTGTAGTTAAATTTTCGTTTCTTTTACCAATAATAGGAAAATTTTCCGGCTTGATAGTTAAAGCCGTCTTTTAACTGTTTATCTAGCATGTCGAAAAATAGCCGCTATTCTCTGGTATGCACGTAACACTGAAAGCGGCTATAAGCTGCATGTTGCAAAAGACGAACCTAAGAAACGGACTCGAATGGGATTTGAAGCCGTGAGCTCACGATGTCCCTGGGGCTCCATTGGCGTGAACTACTCACCAGCCCATGGGCTCCTGACAACGAATTTACTAATTTCCTCAACAACATTAAAGTGCCACTACGATCAAAATTTTGCATCCCTTTTTTTCTTCAGCTTTGGAAGGTAGAAGTGATAAATACTTACCACGCCAAATTTTACATCGAAATTCCAACGGGAAGACCAGTTATTTTAAACGCGAAGTTCAGCTTCGCTGTGCCGCCATTACTCGAACGACAAATGGCCGTGAACTACATAGAGAGCTGGATCTAGTTGCACCGACAGGAATATGACGTCATACGCGCACAACAACATGGCCCGCTTTCGAATGTTCGATATCGCTGAAAGAAGCCACTTCTTTTTATTTTAGTGGCTCAAGGGCCGTCTTTACAACGCACACGTATTGTGGGCACCCGAAAGAAACCTAATGGTGGTTGTTTGAACATTTATGGTTCTGAAATACGTCAAAAGGGGGTAATTTCTTCAGACAAATCGTCTTTTTGTACATCGCACCGAAGTACTAAAGACATATCCTCTCGACGACTTCGACAGCTGCTTCGTGGGAAACTCAAACGCAAGGACTGCCATACAATACTACTGCCTCGATGCTCACTTTTCCAGGGTAAAGCGAGGGACTCAGATAACTGATCGGAAATGAACTGTTTTCGTGAATGCATGCAATGAAAGCAAGTGGCGCGGAGTGGTGGTGTGTATGTTTTGTTTATAGCTCATTGTAATGCTTTGTTTGTCTAGTGTTTATTACGTCTACTTCCTATAAGTGTCATGCTTTGGTAAAATAAAAGTGCATAGATACTCCATTTTATTAACAAATAATAATAATAATTGCTTGTGGTATGATATTGACAATCAACTGCCTCGAGTTTTTCGAATGCTCTCTTCCTACAAAGCACCCAACACATTTCTGAGACTTGTACGCCGACTGTAGAATA
>NW_028145486.1:2220000-2237500 GCF_977016875.1 Pavona decussata | reverse complement strand
GCGAATGCATGAATCTAAAGTAAAAATTCAGTTGGAAAAAGTAGCGGAATAATAAACTCGTTGCATGAATCTATTTTAAAAGAATATAATATTTTCTAGGTCATGGCATTGAATTATTCTCTGCTTTATTAGTCATGGCGGTATGTCATCTACCAGATTCACTTTCGCTCACTTTCGATGCTACAAGAAGTCGTCTAAATAAGAGTTTTCTAAACTTGTAACAAGACCTTTTTGCACCATTTTAGTACGGTGATTAATTAGATTGTTTTCTGTAGGGTCCCACGTGGGAGGGACGGAGTGGCGTCCATAGTCACATGACAAACACAAGAATAACAGACCCCGAGATTATAGAGAGAAGGTAAGAATGAATGTACAGTTAACCGAATGATTAACACCGCCACCCCCCCCCCCCCCCCCTCCCGCCGGCAGACTTTCCACTCGATCTCAATCACTTCACACACTAACCTCGTGCCCAGGTTCTTTCATCTCTCCACCCCAGAGGGGTGATGGAGGTGAAAGAACGTGGGAACGAGGTTGGTCACACGCAACATCTCACACTTATCTATAAATCTCTCGCTTACTCGTCTTAGCTAAAGCAAGCTAAGTCAGTGTTGAATGAAACTTGGAGCGAAATATTTGCTATTGAACACACCATGAAATGGATGAGACCGTAGGAATTATGTCACCTCCATGCCTAGCACGTAAGAAGAAGCTTTATGGCAATATGACGATGAAAACTCCCGTAAACAAATCCTGTCATATTCATGTCTTCATGGCGCGGCCTTCGTATGTTCTTTTTGTCTCCCTTCGTATTTTCCTTTTTGCTCTTCTCTTTCCCTTTCCTCTCCTGCCCGGTTCATTATACAACCCAAACAGTCACCTCTAAACTTGGTCATCTGCGAAAAGCATCCTTTGGAAAAACCTTGAAGGGAGTCTGGAAAACTGTAATTGTCCTTTGAGAAACCAACTTCGCATGTTACCAGTCATTTATTGAGCCGAGATAGATGTCAGGGTCCGATTGTTCGAAAGCCAATTAACGCTAATCCCCGATTAACAATTAACCGAGGTTTCATCTCGCTTATTTTAAATGTTTTCAAGAGCTAATTTTAAGCTAATGGTAAAGAAAAGTCTAAGCCAGAACTTAAGGATGAAACTCTTTTGGAAGAATCTTTATTGATTAGTCATTAAACTTGAATCAAAGTTTATGTTAACCCAGGATTAACTTAACCGGGCTTTGAACAACTGGACCCAGATTACAAAATACAGTAACTGCCTTCATGTAATTCTCCCCAGGTATCCTGTTCTTTTAGTTCGTTTTCATCTTAATCCCGGCACCGGAGGAGATGGTTTCCACAGGGGAGGGGATGGAGTAGTACGAGAATTGGTATTCAGAAGGAATCAATTATTGTCCGTTTTATGTGAGCGGAGGTCAGCTTTCCAGCCTTATGGGCTTCAGGGTAAGTGGCTTTGCTTGCAGTAGCTTTGTCACCTTCTTAAAACACTCAGCAATTCTCACTGGCTGCTTCAAATAAGCTCACAGACTTCAAGTGCATTCAAACTTGCAGTTTACTGTCCCGGCAAACTAAAAGAAGAACAACATGTTGTTGTTTTCTCACGATTTTTCTAATTTTAATTTTCTTGTTGATAGCTTTCGGTTATCGGTTTATTTTATTCGATACAGATAAAACTTTTTTTCCTCGGATAAATCTGGTTTTTTTTTAATTCAACAATCACCTTGACAGCTGGCCATTTAATCGTGTTCATGTAGTCAAAACTGATATGTGGAATAATGATCGCTTTTAACAAAAATTAGAGCACAGGTGCAAGCACAAACACTCAAGACATCGTTCCACTGATAATATCTGCCGAGTGAAGTTTTATGTTGAAGTCAAAAAGTGACTCTTCCTTTTTTCTTTCAATGTTCTCTCTCTTTTACTTCCTTCTCGTATCACTTCTTTAAAAAGACAAAAAATTATTTTCCCCTCGGCTACACCTGGTGTAGCTTCCATTTATAACTGCATGACGCGCCCGGTTAATTGTAGACACAGCGGAATTAAAGAAGCAATCAATGGCAATGTTAATTTTTGCTTGTCGGCGTTGAGCCGACATTTGGCGCCTTTGTTTAGTCAGCTCCCCGCCTTTGTTTAGTCAGCTCTCCAGGACCTACGTCTAGATTTCGACTTAGTTGATATATGGGGATTACGTGAAGATTATTTATTTGTAAATCATATTTTGTTAATAGCAAAACGGCACATATATAATTGTAGAATTGTCGAAACCAGACCTATCCCTAGAGTATTTATTGCAAGGGTTAAAGTAGTTTATCAGCTCGAAACTAAAATCGCTAAATCACGAGATAAATCACTAGATAACTTAGCTATTCATTTAAATAAATGGGGCAAGTACATTAGCAAACACCACGATTGATATTTGGTGCTCATAAAGAGAAACAAAATAATAATAATAACGCGTCGTGGCTCCCTAATTACTGTCCTTTGTAGATATGTGCGTGTCTGTGCGTGCTGTACTAGTATCGTTTTCATTTGTGAATCAGTAACTAAATAAAATGGAATAAAAACTTTTAAAATACAAAAAAAATGTTCATTTTTGCTTTTCGGCGTTTAGCCGACATTTGGCGCCTTTGTTTAGTCAGCTCTCCAGGGCTCATTTGTGCATGATTTTTTTCAAGCCATAAAACTGTTTCGCTAACGTATCTCCCTTAAAGTTCCTTTTGCTACTGAGCAAACGTTCTGCGCATCTCGGGGTTGTGCGAAAAACTAGGCTTTTATAAAGATGGTGTCTACTAGTTCAAAGATATTTTTGCTGGTAAAGTAGGTCTGAGCAAGGGTTAGGGCTAACCGCGCATTTGTTGGAGATAATTAAGCTTCAATTTGGAGAAATTGCCACACATTGATATGTATTTTACAGCTCTGTCGAATTAGTGCTGCTTAATTTTCTTTGAAGAATACGTGGCTATCCCCAGTGTTTGTTGTTTTTGTTTTTAGATTCCAATAGCTCATACTAAGATCTACTTTTCCCGCATAGTTATGAACTGTCCAACAATATCTCAGTATTTGCAGGCACCGTCCTTAAGAAAACCTTTCTTCCACCACAGGTGGAAGGCTCTGGTGATTTTTTAATCAATCACAAAAAAACCTCTTTTCCGCGCACTACTTAGTCGTCACTATGTTTTAAAATAATTGGTTCATACATTTAGCTGCGTCAGTTATGGATGCACTTGAGAAGTTTGGAGATCATTCAGCACTCAAGAAGCTAGAGCTTGCCTCGAGCACCACAGCTGGAGGCGTGAAACCATTCTTAATTTTAATTTCTTGTACGTGATGACGGTTATTTCGCCTCCGGCATAACAAAGCGGCTACTGAGTACTTGCTTTGAAGAAAGCGGTAACAGAGCTAGCATTAAGACGCACACATGAATACCACGGTGAATGGATCGAGCTGCTCCAGTCTGCTGAATCCTCAAGCGGCAAGAATCGCACAAACCATTGGTTACAGCGTAATATCTGCTGTTTCGCTGGTCGGGAATTCTTTCATCGGAATCATTGTTTACAAGACGCAAACATTGCGTAAACCGATCAACTCTTCATCGTCAATATGGCCATGCCCGATTTGCTGTATCCCATTTCCCTGTTCACGCGGCATATAACATATTTGTATGCAGACTCGTCGCTTATCAGTGGTCATCTCGGCCAGACTTTGTGTAAGCTGACCTCCTTCTTATTGTATGTCTCCACTGGTGTGTCTATTCAAGGCGTAGTTCTGATAGCTGTGGATCGATTTGGAACCGTGCTGCTTCCCCTCCGTTCCCCACTCATCAGCTCAAAGGCATGCCCCTTCTTCATTCTCGCATCTTCGATCATTGCGATCGCAATTAACTCGCCAGTGCTATTTGCCGCCATGGAACGTGTTGAATGCCAAGGACAATCAACTTGTGTCAGCAAGCAGTTGAATACGGAAGCCTTCGCAAATTACGTTCTTGCCATGTATGTTGTCTGTCTTTATATTGCTATCTTTTTGGTGGCCGTGCTTTACCCTGTCATCTTTATCAAGCTCAAGTCAAGGAAGATCCCAGGAGAACATTCAACCAACAACGCAAAACAACGCGAGCAGAGACACAGGAACGTTTTGAAGATGGCCATTGCCATTGTTTTCGGCATGGTCCTATGCCTGTTACCATGGAGTGTTTTATTTGTATTTTCATGGAATAGCCGATTGTATTGTGCCATGGCTCTCTGCCATTTCATTGCCCAGTTTTTGGCTCAAGCAAATTCCGCCATCAATCCTTGTATCTGTTTCATTTTCAGTCAGAATTACCGCCAAGGCCTTAAGAAACTCTTGAAGTGTTCCTAAACATTACCGAGCAATAATGTTACTCCCAAAGTGTAATGTACTTAGCGATTGTGTGGAACTGAAATTCGATAGAAAAATTATCCCTACCATTTCCCCTCGAAAACCAGTGATAAGTCTAATAAAGTCTGAAAAAGCTTGCTGGGTGTTTCTTCAGAGAAAACTGCTTGGCTTCGCGTTCAGAATACTCGGGGAATAGAGATCCAAGTAATTTGGTCAGACTAGTTAGATTTTATAGATTTTATTCAGTTCAGGCTGTGCTGGCAGAAAAAGAGTTGTTTGTTATAACGCACATACATAAAACTTTATTTAAGCAGAGTGGAAACATCACTTGGCAATGAATAAAAATAACAACTGATTTACATGTTTGTTTCGGGGTTTAAGATTTGGTCTCTGTCGTTCTTTTTTGGTCCATCCCGACAAGCTTATCTCGCAGCCAGTGGACCGGCCTACCAAGCAGCTACCTTTTGCACTTGAAACATTGTCCCCCTCCCCCCTCCACGTTCGCATGGTCTACTACAGTTGTCTTCGTTCAGTAGGCGGACTCTGTTCAGAATTAGGAAGACAGCTTTGCTTGGATCATAAGATTCGCTGGCATTTATTGTGTTAAGTGACAGATGTGTTAACAAACAGATGTCTTCGTATGGTTAATTTTTGAATTCATATGAATCATTGTTATTGGAAATTAAATATATTTGTAGACTGCAGCAAAAGGCGAGTGCTTCCAAATATTCAAAGACTTATATTTGAAGTAGTATTCAAATAATAAATGGAACGACGTATTAGCTGGTTTACGTACTGTAGCAAGAAAAACAATTTGTTCAAAATCAAAAGAATCAACGGTTCAATTCGGTGGAGTATCATTCTGTTAGGAAAGAAATTACGTTCCTTAAAATTTGCGGCAATTTAAATTTTCAGCTAAAGAATGGGAGCAGATCAAACTGTGTTCAGTAGCTTTCACAAATTTGCCTTTTAAAAGAACATAAAATGATGTAGGAATGCAGGAAACTTAACAAATCGAATGTGGTTTAGCGTTGTCTGCACCCTTATCGACAACGATATTCGTCATGACAGTGGTCAAAATGTTGTGCGCCTCGTGAGTCCACAACAAATTTTCTTTGACGTTGATATTGTGGTAAAAAACAAACCGAATGTGGTTTAGCGTTGTCTCCACTCTTATCGACAACGATATTCGTCATCACAGTCGCCAAAATTTGTTGTGGACTCACTCGCCACAACATTTGGACCACTGTGATGACGAATATCGTTGTCGATAAGAGTGCAGACAACGCTAAACCACATTCGATTTGTTAAGTTTACGTCGTACAGTCGTACTGAAAAAGCTCTTTAGCAACGAAAGACACTGACATATTGATTTATAAATCGCTTTTCAATTTCTTGTACGTGACGATGGTTATTCCGCTTCCCACATTAAAAAAGTTCCGGCTGTGTTGGCAGGAAAAGAGTTGTTTATTACGTACGTACATAAAACTTTATTTAAACAGAGTGGAAACATCACTTGGCAATGAATAAAAATAACAACTGATTTACATGTTGGTTGTTTGGGAGTGTACAAGGAGGACATGAAAGATTTGGTCTCTGTCGCTCTCTTTTGGTCCAGCCCGACATAAGCTGATCTCGCAGCCAGTGGACCGGCCTACCAAGCAGCTACCTTTTACACTTGGAAAATTGCCCCCCCCCCCCCCCCCCCGTTTCGTTCAGTAGGGGACTCTGTTCAGAATTAGGAAGACAGCTTTGCTTGGATTATAAGATTCGCTGGCATTCATTCTGTTAAAGTGTCTATGAAGCGAAAATTGTCGTCAGGTAGCTATAAAATTTACTCTATCAAACACGGGATTTCAAAGTTTAAAATTGCCGATTTTGTGAGCGTTCAACGTTGGGCTATTTTTGCCTTCAAAAATGGTATTCGAATCGTGCAACCAAAATGCCAGGTGACAATAACCGCTGACGTCACGTTGGTGCCAAGAATTGCAATTCATCATGGCGGAAGAGAAGAAAGATAAGCAACAGCGAGGGCGATTGCGTTGCTGGCGGCCGTAGCAAAGAGAGTTGCCAGAATCGATCGTTCACAGAATCGCTAGACATGATTTTCTCTTTCTACAATCCTTTTTGGCGGCAAGAACGGAATGAAAGTAAACGAAGCTTTTGGCACCAACGTGACGTCACAACTTGGAATTCAGCATAAAACGCGACCCAGTCCTCTGACCATTTTTGAAAGCAAAATAGCCCAACATTGAGCGTTCGTAAAATCCACAATTTTTACCCCAGCACACTAAAACTTCGAAATCGTATATGTTAAAGTGCAAATTTTATAACTACACAAAAATAACTTTCGCTTCATAGGCACTTTAAGTCACAGATGTGTTAACGAACAGATGTTTTGTATGGTTAATTTTTGAGTTAATCATTGTTATTGGAAATTAAATATATTTGTAGATTGCAGCAAAAGGCGAGTGCTTCCAAATATTCAAAGACTTAAAATTTGAAGTAATATTGAAATACGAAATGGAGCGCGGATGTATTAGCTGGTTTACGTACTGTAACAAGAAAAACAATTTGTTCAAAATCAAAAGAATCAACAGTTCATTTCGGTGGAGTATCTGTTAGGAAAGAAATTACCTGCCCCGGAAATTCGGAATAAACTGTGAGGAAAATGTGGCGTTTTCTTTAGCGAAAGGTCACCTCAAACTTTCGCAGGGCTGAAAATTTTCAGAGGTGCAAATACGTGGTCAAAATTGCGAAAAAAAAGGCTAGGTAGCATTTTCAAAAAGCCAATAACAACTCGTAAATTCGGTGATCATGAAGATTACGTTTCTTAAAATTTGCGGCAATTTAAATTTTCAGCTAAAGAATCGGAGCAGATGAAACTGTATTAGCTTTCACAAATTTGCCTTTTGAAAGGACATAAAATGATGTAGGAATGCAGGGAGATGTTGCTTCAAGTGTTGGGAACCCAACAAGACCATTTTAGCAAAGTACTTAAATTGATGTCTCCTGCGTGTTCCCAGGTCTAAAGGATTATCTGATTCGAAGTCTGTAATAATTTATTAGGTTGTAATGTTTGGAAGGAAGTCGAACAGAACATTGGTGATAATTCGTGCCATCATCCTTTCCTATTCAAAAACAGCTGTTTACATCTTACAGTCGTAAATAGCTCTTTAGCAACGAAAGACGCTGACATATTGGTTTATGAATAGCTTTTCAATTTCTTGTACGTGATGATGGTTATTCCGCCTCCGGCATAACAAAGCGGCTACTGAGTACTTGCTTTGAAGAAAGCGGTAACAGAGCTAGCTTTAAGACGCACACATGAATACCACGGTGAATGGATCGAGCTGCTCCAGTCTGCTGAATCCTCAAGCGGCAAGAATCGCACAAACCATTGGTTACAGTGTAATATCTGCTGTTTCGCTGGTCGGGAATTCTTTCATCGGAATCATTGTTTACAAGACGCAAACATTGCGTAAACCGATCAACTTTTTCATCGTCAATATGGCCATGTCCGACTTGCTGTATTCTATTTCCCTGTTCCCGCGGCATATAACATATTTGTATGCAGACTCGTCGCTTATCAGTGGTCATCTCGGCCAGACTTTGTGTAAGCTGACCTCCTTCTTATTGTATGTCTCCAGCGGTGTGTCTATTCAAAGCGTGCTTCTGATAGCTGTGGATCGATTTGGAGCCGTGCTGCTTCCCCTCCGTTTCCCACTCATCAGCTCAAAGGCATGCCCCATCTTCATTCTCGCATCTTGGATCGTTGCGATGGCAATTAACTCGCCAGTGCTATTTGCCACCATGGAACGTGTTGAATACCAAGGACAATTAACTTGTGTCAGCAAGCACGTGCACTTGAATACGGAAGCCTTCGCAAATTACGTTCTTGCCATGTACGTTGTTTGTCTTCATATTCCTATCTTTTTGGTGGCCGTGCTTTACTCTATCATCTTTATCAAGCTCAAATCAGGGAAGATCCCAGGAGAACATTTAACCAACAACGCAAGACAACGCGAGCAAAGACACAGGAACGTTTTGAAGATGGCCATTGCCATTGTTTTCGGCATGGTCCTATGCCTATTACCATGGAGTGTTTTTCATATTCTATTTGCATTTTCATGGAACAGTCGATTTTATTGTGCCATGGCTCTCAGCCATTTCGTTGCCCTGTTTTTGGCTCAAGCAAATTCCGCCATCAATCCTTGTATCTGTTTCATTTTCAGTCAGAATTACCGCCAAGGCCTTAAGAAACTCTTGAAGTGTTCCGAAACATTACCGAGCAACAATCCCAAAGCCTAATATACTCAGCGATTGTGTGGAACTGAAATTCGATTATCCCTACCGTTTCCCCCTCGAAAACCAGTGCTAAGTCTAATAAAGTTTGGAAAAGCTTGCTGGGTGTTTCTTCGGAGAAAACTGCTAAGCTTGACGTTCAGAATACTCGGCGACTGGAGATCCAAGTCATTTTGCTAGACTAGTTTTAATAGAGTTAATTCAGTTCAGGCTGTGCTGGCAGAAAAAGAGTTGTTTATTACGTACATACAATTAAACAGAGTGTAAACGTCATTTGGCAATAAATTAAAATAACAATGATCTACATGTTTGTTGTTTGGGAGTAAAAGGAGGACATTAAAGATTGGGTCTCTGTCGGTCTCTTTTGGACCAGCCTGCCAACCAGCTAGTTTTTACACTTGAGAACTAACCCTAAACGTTCGCATCGTCTATTGCATTCAGAATAAGGCAGACAGCCGGGTTTGCTTGGATGGTAAGATTCGTAGCCAATCGTTGTGTTATAAAACCAAGAAATTCAGCTGCCTCTCTTCGTATGGTTAATATTTGAATCATTATAAACTAAATTCGATTTTGAGACGGCAATACGACTTTATATTGACGGCTAGTTGGGAGAACATATATTGCGTATTGGGCGTACAAGTGGTCCTTGAACAGAGTCAGAAGCTTTGTGAACTTAAATGAAAAGAAATAAACAACACCATCCAACGTCGCATGTTCATTCACAGAAGTAAAATTCTGATCTGTGCGCGCCGAACCCATTTAAGGTCATTCCCCTAAAATAGAACCCAGACTCTGATTTTTTTCAAACTTTGCCCATGTGTGGTTCACTATATGTAAACTGCAAAAATGAAATAAAAAGAGGGGGTCACCTGCTTGTTCTTCAGCAACGAAGCATCAAAATATGGTAATTTCTGCTTGTTTGGACAAAAAGGACTATAATAGAGCATTTGCCAAAAACAGGAATTATTTTCTAAAGAGAACAGTTAACGGCTCATTTCATAGAATTTTTTTCCCTGTTCATAAATCATTTTCAATGTGAAATCTGTTTGAAAACTATTCCTTATACTACTGAGATATTCAACAAAATAATCTAATTCGTTACCTCTGAAGGTAGGCCAAAATGTCCATTGGCTAGATATTAGGCGCAAAATTTGATGTTTCTAACACTAGGATTTTCCTTAAATTTTCACGGTAGTTGGCAAACGATATTGTGGTTAGAAATCTGAAAAGAGAAAATAGGTTCACCGGGTTGGTTTTGTAGATATTTCACAAAGCAGTGGTAAATCGAGCTTCAAAACTGGTTTCTCCGCGAAGGGACTGGGGCGAGTCTGCAAATTAAGAATTTTGCTGTTAGATACCAGTCATATTGAGTGATACTCAGTAGTTAGCTAGAAATGAGAGTAAATATTTTATTTTGCCATTGTGCGCAGTAGAGTTGCGCACTGCAAAACAGGGGAATGACCTTAAGTGCCGTGCTGTCATGCTCACTTGACAGTTTTTGAGCCAATCAGAAACCGTCATTTTGAGAGGACAATATCGCAAATAATAATCCATCAAATATTTTCGCTCGCGGCGATTGGTCTAAACGCCTCATGTGACCGAATATACCCCAGCTAAAACAGGGGAATATCCGATGATATTCCCCAAGTGATATTCCCCAATTTCAAAAACTTCAAGGCGCGTCAAGTTTACAATTAAAATTAGTGTCAAGATGGGGGAACGGTTTGCGTTTGTGACAGAAGGAGAGATAAACCTGCTGGTCGATAAAGCAGTATCAGAAAACAACATGCGCTCTAAACGTTTTTGACGGTAAACTGTTCTTAAATGAAATGTTCAAATACTCAAGCTCGTTGCTACATGTTGCGAAAAATATTTGAAGGATAATAACCACAATAGCCCCCATTTGGCTTTAAAAATATGCTCAGATATTTGTCCTTGGACATTATCTGCTCCTCGAAGCTCACAGTTTTCCTGTAAGGCCTTATAACCTGAAGTCGTATTAAAATACGAAATGGAACGACCTATTAGCTGGTTTAGGGCCTCCACATACTTGACATTTAGTTGTCGACAACTCAGTAAATGTTGTCGACAACTGGAAAAACGTAGTATGTGGGATGAGAGTCGACAACTATACGCTAAATTTTTAGTATTCGAAGTAATGTTTAAAACATGAGCAGCAGTTTTTTATCGGGATTTAAAACCACGAGGCGCAGCCGAGTGGTTTATTTTAGACCCGATAAAACACGTGCTGCGAGTTTTTTGAACGGCTTCAAAAACATTCCTGGAAAAGCGTGTGTCAAGAGAGTTCATAACAATGATGCTTTTGTGAAAGTTGGAAATTGGCATACGAGAAAAACATTAAACACCGCATACTAATAAGGAGGAGGTTTTATCGGGTTTTAAAACCACTACACGTGATGTTTTATCGACCATTTGATACGTCAATGGGCTTATGAATTATTAATGAGTTTTTGAGTGTAACTCCTCAAATTCATTAATAATTCATCAAGCCAAAATAAAGGAAATCACTACCGTGGAGGAGGTTTGAAAATGTGATCTTAATTATCATAAAATTTTGTGAACTTTTGCTTAGCATTTATCGAAGAATTATCATTAGTTTGAGAAGCTATATCAAACACTCGAAAGAGTGTTTCCTCCTATTTCCAAACACCTCGAAGTTGGTTAAAAAAAAAAACTCGGCTGCGCCTCGTTTTTCCAACCTAGTTCTCGGTGTTTGGAAATCGGAGGAAACACTCTTCCTCGTGTTTGATATATTACAAGAAAAACGACTTGTTCAAAATCAAAATAACAGTAGCACCCAAGGGTTCGTTTTGGTGGAATACCTGCAAAATTACCTGCCTCGGAAATTCGGAATAAATTGTGGACACTGAAACGTAGCGTTTTTCTTTAGCGAAAGGTCACCCCAAACTTTCGCAATACGTCGTAAAAAGTGCGAAAAAAAAACCAAGCTAACATTTTCAGAAAGCCAACAGCAACTTGTAAATTCCAGGAACATAAAGCCGGCGACACACCTCAGTGGCGATTTTATAGGCCGATCGCCGCGATCAGCGAAAATCGCCAGGTGTGCCCGGTGCAGCGATTGCTATCGGCGTGCATGTCAGATATCGGCGTTAAAATAGGCCATTTTCATGATGGCGTCATTTGACTACAACTACCACGATTCATTTCGTTTTCCTTTTCGAATTCAAATTTTGTAATCCCAGTGGACAGCAAAGAACAATAGCTCTAATTAGCATGAAAAAACAAAAAACTGAAGGATTCTGGTAGTTGTAGTCAAATGACGCCATAGTGAAAATATCCTATTCGTCGGCATTCGCCAAGTGTGCCCGTTCCCGCGATTTTCTACGCTCAATGCTGCGAATCGCCAGTAAAGTTAACCAACCAGGTTGGGCGGTTTTATCACATGACTTTTCAAAACTCCCCTCGATGGAGCCCAGGAACAAAGTTGAAGTGTCACATCACCGCGATCGGCGAAAAAAATCGCCCGGTGTGTCTGCATCGGTGGCGACAATCGCTTGGTGTGTTTGCAGCAATTTAAATTTTCAGTTAAAGAATCGGAACAAGTCAAACTGTGTTAGCTCACCCAAATTTGCCTTCATCTTCGGAGACCCAGGGGTAGATAGTGGGGACAAAGACAAAGTCAAAGTGGGCTGGAAAAAATCGACGAGCGAAAAATAGGCTCTCTATATTTTTCCTTCGAAAGGACGTAAAATGATGTAGAAATGCAGGAAACAACATTGTAAACTATTTTGCTTCAAATGTTAGGCGCCCAACGAAAACATTTAGCAAAGCACTTTAAAAAATATTAAAATGTATATTTATTTCTTTTATTTAAACAGTACTATTTGCAAAATTGTCATTAGTTTCAAAGAGCAAATAAATGGTGAGTTCCCAGATTGTTTTATTACCTTCTAAAAGCATATTTCTGTCAGCTAATACAGTTTGACCTGTTGGATGTTTAAGCTGAAATTTCAAGTTGCAGAAAGTTTTAGGAAACGAATTCTTATTCCCCTAATTGCGTTACGAAAATGATAGCTAACCTTTTTTTCGCATTTTTAAGGACATATTTGCCTCTTCGAAAGCGAAAGGGATTAATTAGTTTTCTAGTGTTACGAAATTTTGAGCTGTCGTTTTGCTGAAGAGAACTTTAGATTTTCTTTACAACTAAATCCGAATTTCTAAGGGGATGAAGGCTTTCCGAACAGATATCCATCGAAATGAACGTATGGTAGCCCTGTTGTTTTGCGAAAAACCATAACTAGGAAAACACATTGCAGCTATTTATGGTCAGTAAGACGAATCTATCAGAAAATGGGGCTAAGTCATGAATCTTTTGTTCATTTTGCATTTTCTTTAGTTTTCCAGAGTATCTGTACGTCGTAAATATCTCTTCAGAGAAGTGCGGTCATTGTAACAGTTGAATGCAATGCTCTTGTTGTACAGTAGGGAGCTCAAGCAACGACGACGGCAACGGCAACGAAAACGTCACAAAACAATAGGTTTAATGAGCAAAAACAATCGCTCTGCACGTGCGTTTTACATTTTGGTACATTTCTTTGCTGTCCTCTGCAAAACAACAACATGAGATGACCGCATGTAAGGTTTTGTGGAGAACTTGAACGCACGACGGTGAATTTTGTTTCTTAACTTGTACGCCACTCCTACCAATTTGCTTCCTGGATAGTTCGCCGTTTCTGTAGAAGTTGAGCGAGTTGAAATAATCGCGAAGTTGCACAAATGAAATAAAGATATATTTTGAAGTGACGTTTTCGTTGCCGTTGCCGTTGCCGTTGCCGTCATCGCTGCTTAAGCACCCTACTGCTAGACGACGACGACGTCAAAGAAAACGGGACTCAAAAATTACATTCGCGTTTTCTGAATAAATTTGCGATAACTTCTGCTCATTTGGTTTGTGTAATATGGCCGAACTATCCAGGAGCTAACGTCGTAGTGGCGGCTTTAAAGTTCAGAACGAGAAAGGTCATTTCATTTCATGCACGTCGTTGTTTTGCAGAGGAAGGCAAAGAAATGTACCAAAGTTTATAACACACATGCAGAGCCAATGTTTTGGTTTCGGATTTGGTTATTAAAACTATTTTCTGACGTTCTCGTTGCGGTCGTCGTCTCTGCAGGCCCCTCAACGACGACGGCAGCGCCAACGAAAACGTCACTACAAAATATAACTTTACTGATTTTATTTGTGCTACTTCGTCATTATTTCAACTCGGCCCCAGAAGATCATGGTTTCGATTCCTCTCGGGAATCAGATTATTTTCCTTTGTCTCGTCCTCGTGGCTAGCCTGCAGAACAGGCGTTATTTTTTATTTATTTATTTATTTATTTATTTTTTTGCGTTTTTCAGGCGAGCGGAGGCAAGCACGAGGCGCTCGTGACTCGCGCCGCGCGCTTGCCTAGTGCTTTCCTCCGCTCGCCTGAAAAAAAAAAAACGCAAACAAAATAACGCCTGTTCTGCAGCCTACCTGGTGGCACGCAAAACATCTTTCTTATGAATCCAGAATGTTCTTGGAAGTAAAGCTATTGTCTTGTTCTGAAATTTCCAGGAGGTAGACCAGGATGCGTGGGAGTGAATCTTCTCATGAGAAATGATGGACGCATTATCAACCTCGGATCAAAAGCGACTGTGACTGTAAACGCAGGGGTAATTTCAACTTATTTGTTTGCATTTTGTGTTTGTTTGAAAGTCATTCGAATAAAATGGAATGTATTTAGGATTACCAGCGTGAACAGTGTACAAGTGAACTTAATAAGGTTTTCCGATTGAATTATTTTATAGACTGCAAACAGTCCGCCTTTTTGTGTTGGTCTTTCGTCTGATCGAGAGCAGTCCGAATGAAAATCTCTATCACATCAGCTTGGTATACTTTGAAAATACTAAAGCCTGGTTTTCCATGACTTAATCACAGGCTGCGCAAGCACAGGCTGCACAAGAATAAGAGCTTTATGTCAAGTGACAACAACGAACGCAACGCAAGCGCAAGCCCAAGCACGAAAAAAGGAAAAAATTTGATCCTTGTGCTTGTGTTTATGCTTGCGTTGAGGCTAGTGAAAACCAGGCTTAAAAGTGCAAGGAAAACGACTACAGCGAGCAAGAAGCTGTGCAATGAGGCTCGCGAACTATAATCCTCTGTATTTTGCAGTCTAAATAGTTCTGAATAATTCAGTTTGCGTTGAGTTTGTTGACCCCCTTTGGGTTAACGGTGTAATTCCGTTTTGGGGTGGCTTAAATTTGAGTCCAAAAAAGAATAAACTCCTGAGTATTGTCTCGTGACAAAAGCCTTATGGTTCAACCAACAATAAGTCTATTGTCAAGAAACAATATATCTTAACTTGGGAAGGCTTCGATTCACGAGGCCTTCCCAAGTGAAGATATGTCTTAAAGGGGAAGTATCATGGGGTTTAATTGACCTCTTTTGTTACAAATGGTGAAATAAGACCTTCACTTTACTACAAAATAATTCTAGACCAATGAGAGGAGAAAAGTCAACTAAATTCTTGACAGGAACGACCTGTGATTTGTTCTAGCACATTTTAGAAACAAAAATACGAGAACTTGAAAAACATTAGCCTAATATTTTTCAAGTTTCAATCCATTGCGACCTACTCTGTCCCTGGCCAGAGGCACTAATCGACAGTTTTCTTGCACTGGCCCCAGTTGTTCAAAGAGTGGATAACTTTATCCACTGGAAAGTCACTATCCAGCAGAGTACATGTACTCCAGTCAATGCTTTTGGCAAGTTTTCCACGCAATCCCATTCTTAAATTTGACATATGCTTCTACTCTATTCACAAATTATAGGACTATCATAAAAATCTTGCACACATTTTATCTTCTGGATAGCAAACTATCCAGTGGATAAAATTATCCGCCCTTTGAACAACTGGGACCTGGGGTTTAATTTATAACAAACCTAGACAACCATTGTTTTGTTTCTGTTGCCAGACAAACATTTTGGGTTGTGAAATTACATCAAAGTTTCGTGATACTTCCCCTTTAAGCACTGTTTCTTGACAATAGCCTTGTTGTTAGTTGATCCCTTGCTTCTGTCTCATGTAGCGACTGTTGCTGCTTTCCCCGCCCCCTGTGCTTGATGGGATGCTTGCCCACTGGGGGGTACACTTCAGTATTCTATCCCAAACAGTTGCTGCAGCGGATCAGAATTCTAAGCCTGCCTCTGAATCCCACGGTCAGGGTTTTTTTTTTTTTTTTGGGGGGGGGGGGTGATATCCCCCTGTCCCTGCCCCATTCCTCAGATATTTTTTGGCATGAATACTGCCATACAAGGTAACTCCTTCCATTTACAAAATTGTCAATGGTTTGAACGAGTATATATCTTGTGACTTAAAACCATTGAGGATAAACTTAAATACTGAAGCCTTTAAGTGTAGCATAGAACAGTATGGAAATCAACGAACAGAGTGAGCCAAAAACACTGTAGAAGGAACGAGCGATGATCCCCACTGATTTGTTTTCTTTCAATTTCCCACAAAGGAGCTAGATCACGAGCTAGAGTCTGTTTGCAGGCTATTTCTGGCAATAGAACTGGTTACTAACTGGCTGAACAGCACACTGTTCCCTTTTCCAAGAGGAGCAATCAAATGAAGTACAATTATTGCCGGTGTATTGTGGATAAATCACCACCAGATAATTTGATATAACTTGTCTTTATAAGAAGCAAGGAAACACTGTAAAAATAGAATTGTCTCTTCTTTGCCTTCTAGGATCACATTAGAGTCCAGACCCCTGGAGGTGGTGGATACGGCAGCCCTCCTACTGATAACAATGAGGGACTGGTATCTAAAGTTCCTAAATCTTAACACAGGATTAACAATTTATTAACACAATGAAAACAATATAAAAAAAATTCTGATTGAAATTAAATCATTGAAAAGTTTTTAAACTAGTGAAATGAAACCTGGAGGGTTTTTTTAATGGATTGTTTGAAACAAACAGGCTTTGTCACATTAGCACATTGAGCACATTACCAGTAAGTCTGCAAGTAATTTTGCAATTCAGTCATTTCACAAAACTTTATTGAGGGCTTTCATACAAACTTGAATTTTTATGATGTACAAATTGTTTTTCAAAAAAAGTAATTTCTGTAAAAATTTCAATAGCCTACCTAAATAATTACATGCCAAAGCCTTACTCTAGTCTTGGCTGGCTCTGTACACAAACCATCAAAATGACTATGAAGTAACAGTAATGTGTAAACTATAAGGCAATCATTACCCTACTAAGGCCTTTAATAACTGAGAAGGTGTAAGTTATTGTAGAAGTTTCATGCACAACACTGTTAAGAACTGTACAATACAGCACACTATTAAGAACTTTTCAATAAAAAATTCTTTAACAAATCCGTTATGTATGTATACCTGTGGCAAGAATGACACAAACCACCTTTATTGGCTGAAAAAGTCAGGAAAATGTACCCAATGCGCCAATTTTAAGCATGCACTATGGATTTTGTACACTCAGTTGTGCGGATCCATATTTGCTTTTTTCCTAAAGGCTGAATTTCAAAGGATTGTATCAAACAAAACTGACAAGTCATTATTCTAAGTAGGTTTTTGTACCAATGCTGATTTACCAGGGTTAAGCACACAAAATTAACAGTGCAGGCTAACATTGGGCAATTTTGTAGCATTTTTCTGACTTTTCAACAAGAGTTTTACACCCTTTTTGAAGTAAACCCTTCAGTTAATGGAGTACTGCAAGAAAGGCAGTAAAACTTCATTATTTTACAGTATCATTAAATCTTCATGATAACTCTCTCCTGAAAAAA
>NW_028145486.1:2162500-2215000 GCF_977016875.1 Pavona decussata | reverse complement strand
GTTCGCTTATTGTCCTCGAAGAACATGAAAATAAAGCGAACAATAGCCTATTAAAACCCAACCGCCTCCTGCCTGTTACCGCGGCTTAAGTCAACCAAAAAAAACCTAGGTGGAACCGAGGTTTTTGTTGCGGTTAGACGAGGTTTTGCCTAGGTGAAACTGCAGATCAAAACCGCGAATCGACCGAGGCAAATTCGCGGCAAATGGTCCCATAGTTTCGAGCGGTACTGTAGCTGTTTGTCACTACTGGGGCTTAAAGGCTTCAGCTCCAATAAAGGGGAAGGCATCACTTACTAATGACGCTAATTCAACTGCATGTGTTTGGATGTTGTGAGAATCCTCTCGTGGGACATGTTCAAAGCTCCTAAGAGTGATGACACCCTTTTCCAATGTAATGTCTGCAAAGCATTTCATCCATTGGATACAGGGAAAGAGCTCCTCCCAGGCATGACCTGCAACAAATTGGAAACAAAAAACAGATCATAAGTGTCATTTTAGGATGGAGCACGAGTTATCAAAAATGTTTTGTAGTTAATATTGGAAACGTAAGAGGACGAGAAGACATGAAGGACTCCAGGCTTTATTTTATTAATTGCAATTAATGAAACAAAGGTGGAGCTTGGTTTAGGAAAGTGATTTGTTATCCACTGTTCAGGGCAAAGCCATAATATTTGATGAGATGTTTTGGCATTACCTTTGCCTCTGTTCATCCTAAAACCTTTGTTTTTCTTAAGTTTTTTCCCCTAGAATACAGAATGCTCTATCACAAAGTGGTATTAAGTAATGCTATAGATGGAACATTTTTCTATAATTTGTACACTGTAGAAGCCTTTTTTCTCTATCCATTACTAACATACTAGAGTTTTTCTCACCTGTGACTTGTTCAATGTCAACAGGAAGCATGTGATACAGAGCTGATGCCGCTAGAATACTGTAAGAGAACTGCAGAGAACCCGTGTCCAGTACACACAGGTCTAAGAGCTGAAGAAAAGGAAACCGTACACATTGTCAATATTCCTTCGATAATGATAAGTTTTAATCCGGGAGGCTCGGGCAGATGGTACATTGAGTCAACTTGTACTAACAGTGTTACAGCTGTGACCTTCCAAACACAAGTTTTGGCAAAACAGCGTATAAAGGCGCATATTTCATCAGCCATCCCCTGGACTGGACTGGACCACAGGCAACGGAAGGGGCTTTATAAAATTGCATGTATGTGGGGACAACTAAAATATTAATTACACATTAAGGTATTACCCATTCACTATAAAAACAGGTTTTAGACTACAGAAAAGCGAAAGGTACGTGTACATGTATAGACTGGAGTAGCATTTTTACAGTGGACTGCAAAAAAAAAAAGAGAAAGAAAGAAAAAAAGGTCTACACCGGGTAGTCCAAACCCACGGGTTTTTTTGGAGGGAGGGGTAGGGTGGGGGGGGGGGGGGGGGGTTGACAGGTTCCACAGAACTTGACCCTTCACAAAAGAACAGCCTAGATCCAATTTTTCTGTGGTGTAAATGTATCTGTAGAGTTTGTGTACTGCATTGTACACTGATTAAATGAAATTACCAGCCCTGAAAGTTTTTGCATACAAAAATAATAGCAGTGAAATGTTCAGTTGTGATACACGTATTTGTAAAATTAAGTGTACCCACCTCTGTAACTTGAACAAACTGTTGCTGTGGGTAGAACGGTAGGTGAAAGTTTGGTGTCTTGCCATTTTTACTTGCTAAACAAGACAACTGTAAATAAATATTTAACCACGAGTTGATTGTGATAGGTGTTAAATTCCAATTTAAAGCCTGCAAAAAGAAGTTAAAAAGAATGTCAGTTGGCAGTGTAAAATTACCACAAGAATCTTAACTGATTTGGCAATGCAACACTGTTTGCCAACCTGACCTTTAACATGAGAAGTTCCTCATCTAAGATTTCATTCTCCGTACAGGCTCCATCTGTGACATAGGCAAACTCACTAAGTTTGGGAGGGTAAATTTCCTGAAATTAAAAGGAAGAAAGATTTAAAAAAACATCATGCAAAACCTAGTAGAAGAAAGGTATACAGCAAACAATTAAAAAAGTGGTTAAAGGAATCAGTGTGTCTGCATGGCTTAAACATTTGATTGATCACACTTAATGATCATTTTTTTTTATTTAAACAGAATGATAATACTCTACTATGGCAGAATGATAAATTATTATCATGGTTTCCAGGTTCATTTCTCACCTCAATTTTAGCCGCAATGAACAATGCCGTTGTTCCGACCAGTTGCAATCTTTGCTTGGCGATATCATGTTTAATTGACAGATATCTATCAACAAAGTCCAATGCTAAATAATATGTTTCCCTATGTAATTTGTAAACTTCACACACCTATGAAAGAACAGGACATTGTTAGTTGCAATGAAGGGGACTGCTCCTTCTAAAATTAATTTGGTTAAAATTCCCTGTATCTGTGTTATGAATTCAAACCTGTTAACCCCGGTTCTGCACCATTGTAAAACAAAATTAATACTGTTATAAGCGACACTGCCATACAACACAGATTCAAGCGTACAGAAAACCATCCACGCATGCACATTTAAAGTGGTCGAACAAGATGGAGAAGATGTTGATTTGTCCAATAAGGAACAATAAAGTGTAAACAAAAGCCGTCCAAGCGATATAGCGCGTCCAGTTTAACTCTAGATACCTGAACCCTTCTATCAAATTAAAGCTTATAGAGCTGACTATCAAATGTACCAAGAATTTTGAAATAAAATGAATTGCTGACTTTTTATGGATGTTTTCTCGAATCAATTTTTTCACTTGGAGGAGACTCTTTAAAGAGCTTAATCTCAAAAGGAATTTGTTCGTTTGCCTTCAAATTTAGACAGTAGCTAGTTTAACATATAAACAACAAAACCCTGTTTGCAAATTTTTTGTTCGAAATATTTTTTCTCCAAGAGCGATTTTTGTATGATCACTCCACATTTTGTTGATCCTATTTCGAAAAATTTTCTGTAACTTTTCACTGCCATTGAATATGGTAAAACGCAGACACGTTTTTTTTAGCGCTTTGGGTCCGGGAACTGAGGGGCAAATTCAATTAGCGAAAACAAAATTCGCTCCGACTTGTAGCTTTCAAAAGGTGATTCGGACCCTCGCATTTAAAGGTCATGAAAAATTTTAACAATTCATTTTATTTCAAACTTCTTGGTATAGTTTGATAGCAAGCTCTATAAGCTTTTATTTGATATGGGGATTTAGGTATCTGCAGTTTAAACTGGACGCGCTATATCGCTTGGATCCGAGACACCTCTGAAGGTATACGGTAACCTTAAGTGCCAGCAGCTGACTCAAAAACTGGATATTGCTGTCCTCATTCAAGCCTCTGAGTTTAAAGACTTGAACCAATTCATGAGATGAGGCCACCAATTAACATCTGACCGGTAAAATGTCCTCACCTCAGTCAGCCAGTCTAGTAGAATTGCCCGCATTCTTGGCTGCAGAAATGAATGCCTTCTAAAATACAGTGGATCACGGTAATATTTTCGATCTTTCTGTAGCATAATGGACCACACCTCCTTAGGATCGGCCCAATCAAGTTCAGGAAGAGGCATAACACTTTTAACAACAGGAACAAAGAAATTGGTGAAAGTAAAAGTAGCAGATTTTGATCTCTCTGAGGCAACATTGCTTGCTGTGTGTTCCTTTAATGCCTTTAATTGTCGTTGACTCCTTGTTTCTATTCTTGAAAATCCACTGATGCTTCCCTCAGTACTGCAGAGCGTCTGCTGCACAGACATCTGGGTTTTCTGTTCAAATAAGAATAATAATTTAAAGGCCGGAAACAAATTTTAAGTCCAGCTTTCAATAATATTCATGCAAAACATTGCCAATAATATTTTCCCATTTCAAAGCAAAAAAGAGAAAATAATTTCCATGGATACAAGTAAGGGTTTTTTTCAGTCTCAAATGCCACACTTGAATCTGCAGAAAGAGAGATCAAGAGGGCTGGCTATGCAGACTCCATAATGTGGAACACAAAACTGAGTAGGATGGGAAACAATTGTCTGGAGCCTATGCACCAAGAACAATAAAAGGCTTACACTTCAGCATTTCGTGCTAGTACAAAATCTTTGGTAAAACCTTTCAAAAATGGACCATTAATCTTCCATGTAAATGAAAACAGGTTTGTGAAGCAGCAGGCACCGTCAGGTTGAAATGTTTGCTCAATCAATGGAATTCTCCTTATGACTTTATTGGTTTGCCTTTCAAGTGATCTCTCAAAGAACCAGCAGTCAGTTATTAAGGCTGGCAGCTACAGTGAAGATAGTCAACTACTCACAGTTCAAAAATGACTGATTATAAAGACACCAAGAGTAGGAGACTTTATTGTGTTCAAGACTAACTACTTTTCAATAACAAAAACAACTTTATTCTTTTATTTGTACATTGATACACTGGACTGGCCCGCAAAATGGTGCGAAAAAATTCCTACACGTAGACGACACCTTAACTGATGTGCTTGAGGCTAAAAGCGGTAGCGCTCTACATCTAAATCACATAAAAATCCAGGATTTATTTTGTGATTCAACTAAATCTCTTAAAGCTACTCAAACCAATGAATGGTTATGAATTTCTAGACTAGAACGGCTGTCACATCATTAAGGAGAACAATAGAAGGCAAGTTTTCATAGTACGGGATTAAATTGCTTCCACCCACCACTTTCATAATCCCTATAAACATTTGACAAAAAATGCATCTAATTCCTCAAAAGTCAACTTAGGGTGCGTTTCATTGACCCTATTCCGGAATAGGAATACATACGGTGACGTCAAAACATCCCTCATAAGAGGTTTTTGGAATTGAGTCAGCCAAAGTTTGCAGAAATGTCTTCCTATATTTACTTAAAGGGGAAGTATCACGCAAATTTGCTGTCATTTCAAAACCCCAAAAATGTTTGTCTGCCAGTAGAAACAACGAAATAATAATTGCAAAGTTTGTTAAAAATTATCACCCCAGTGCAATAAAACTGTTGATTAGTAACTCTAGCCAGAAACAGAGTAGGCTGGTATGGATTGAAACTTGAAAAATATTAGGCTAATGTTTTTCAAGTTCTCGCATTTTTGTTTCCAAAATGCGCTAGAACAGGTCATTAGTTGTTCCTTTCAAGAATTGAGTTGATTTCTTCCCTCTCATCATTGTGGAATTACTTGGCAGCTGATTGAAGGTCTTATTTCATCATTTTTAACAAAAGATATCAAAAACCCCATGATACTTCCCTTTTAAAAAGAGAACCCTAACAGCTATTCTGCTTATTCTAATTTATTCCAGAATACGGCCAATGAAACACAACCTAAGTCTGTTAAAACTTTGCTGTGCTACTCGCATTTCAGGAACTATTTGAACTAGTTGTTTGTTACTTCAGTGGTGATAATGCGCTGCGCCCACCACTGTGAAAAAGGAAAGTTATCCTTTAGCAAATCCAAGAACTGATGGAGACAAGCAAGTACTCCATCACTTCTGCAATACTCTTAGAAAGCAAGACATTTTACAATGTAGAGCTGCTCAACTGCAATACTTACATTGTAAACCAACAAACTGAGTGAAAAACAATACCTTTTGAATGACTCATATTTATGTGACTGTTATGGAGTAATATTTCAATTAATATTAAACGTTTGCATCCATTCAAACGCACTTAGCACTGGCCTGTGGCCAACATTCATTGTGTATTTTACATTGTCTTGAAGAATTAGTGTTCCACAGATGTGCAAATATCACATACAAGCACGCCAATACGAGCATTTAACAACTAACGTATGTAGAGGCACTGTGAGACCAACATCATCAGTAGCATAAAATTTCAATGTCATATGTTTATTCACTCCAACAGCACATCTAAAATGTTTTAGACTAAGAAAGCTTACCAAAATTAAAGTATACTAATCTATCCATTCTTCCCACCCCTTCCCTGAAACAAAATGTTTTTTAGTGGAACAAGTTTGATATTTTCATTAGAAATTCTCTGGAAATTGATTGCTTTCCCACTTCTCTTTAGGGCACACTGATTTTTACAGCGACAAGACAAATCAGTTTCAAGACTGTTTACTTAACTTATTGATAATCACAAGACATATGACACAATAAAACAATAAAGAGTGAATTAGGAATTTCAACAACGTTATTATTAAATCACTTTATATCCAAGAATATGGAATGTGCAGAGATATCACAACCAGACTCCACAAAAACTGACATCAGAATGCATGTAAAACATGGTCATCAAGAGTTCAAGATTCTGAAACTTTCTAAGAGGGATGACTGGTGAAATGAAATACACTCGTGATACACCAATAATGATTACAAAGAATCACACACTAATTGGCAAACACACAAAGAATATCAAAACTGGGTTACACATCAGGAAGGTAAAAATATAAATAATTTTCAAATGAGGATCAAACTATTTCATGAAGTTTTGCTTTTGTTTGTTTTTTTTTACACGATGGACCAAACAAAGACTTTTCCTACCATTCAAAAAATCACAGCAGTTTCTTAATTTGGTGCTGTTTTATTTTGTCGTATATAAAATTTAATTATATTGATCAAAGAAGAATAGACGTTTCCTGATTTCAACATTTCATAACTTCAAACAGCAGATTCTTGGCATTGCATCGTTGCCAAAATGGAAATTTTTCTTTAAAACTCGAAGTTCTGTTGGTTTCCCCAATAGTTTAATGTTTTTAAAGTCAAAGGTTTATACGATGTACAGAGAAAACAATACTGATTTTCCCAACCTGTTTTCTTTGGTTATTTTCTTTACAAAAACACCAATGTTTATTGACTTAAGATTCCCATGTATTTTTGCAATAATTAAACAGCAACTAATAAAAAAAAAACCACCCAGGTTTTTGCTAATGAAAATTTTGTGATTTAGTCTTATTTAACTCTGAATTTACATAGTCATGATACCCGTTCACCATCAAATGTATATATTGATAACAAAAGGACAAATTATGGGAAATTTTCATCAAAATATAGGGGGGCGCATATTTGGAATAATTTACCAAATGAATTGAAATCATTACAAGGTTATAATTCTTTTAAGAGAAGCGTAAAGGCTTATGTGCAAAATCAAAGTATCTTAGGTTATTAGGTTTTTAGTTTTGTTTTAGGACAAAGCAAGTATTAGAAGAAATATATCTAGAATTATAATAAATCACCATCTCCCCTTGAATAAGGAGATCTTCATATAACAGCTCATTGAGCTTGCTAAGATCTCCTGCCATTATATCTAAGTTAGCAGTCATAAGATTCTATTTGATTGTATTTATAATGTAATGGACAAATAAAAAAAATAAAAAAAAAAAGAATTATAAGTAACATAACTTTAGATTGAATTCCTTTTAAATTACCCTACATGGAAAAATATTTAAATTTTAAAAATGACATATATTTCTATATAAACCTTCATTCAAAGGTTTCATAACAAAGCTGCCTTCAACTGACAGTCAAGCTAAGCAGTTTAGTTTTCCCTGTTTGATAAAGTAATGCGTAAAAAATCCCAGACGTAATAAGAAACTAAGCTTGCATAATATTGTTAATTTTTTTTAACTAATTAATTTACTACATGCAAGCCAACAGTTTAACAATAAGAAGCCGCTTTACTCAAGGTCACCGGTTTGAGAAACAAATCTCATTGTGCTGGCCAAATTACCAATATTAATTATTGCAGCTTTACCAATAAAACCACCAGTTCGCGATCGAGGGCTACCCATGCCAGCCCCGCCAGGGTTTAAGTAATCAGAGAATAGGGAATCTAAATCTCTCTCGCCATTAAATATATGAACATTCTTTAACGCCATGCCTATGATACTATGATGCTAGTTCTCTAATGCAATCCTCCAAAGCCTAAAAGGGAATCTTTGCCCAGCCTTGGTACCTCATCGAGCTTTTCCAATTGCTTGGGTGTTCATAACAATCGAGAAAACATGTACGTCAAGAAACCTCGTCAAATCTCCAAACTTTTGTATAATAGTTGTATATGGAGACGAATGGGGTTTTTTTTATCTCGGAGACAACGTGCTGAACGCTCGAGAAACCTCGAGTTTAAAGCGAATCGAGCGATCATGCCGAACAATGAGGCCTCTCCAAAATGGCGGGAGAGAAGCAGGCATGGCGGGAAAGCAAAGGATTGGTTTACCTTTTCTTGTAGTCCCACTCTGGTTCGCTTGTTTATCGCTCCTCTTGAACAAGAATCTTTCTGCAAATAGACAATTATTAAGTCAGATCTTTGCAGACCTAGAAAACTGATAAATTTCAAGAGTATTTTGGCTTGCCTTCCTCTTTCTTGTAGTCGCTTCGTCGACGGCTTCCAAGCTCAAATACCGAAGGTCTTTCGTTGCACTGTCACTGCAAATAAAACAACGAGTAATGTAAAATTCACAACAAAATATTCATGTTAGAAATGCAGATTTCTAGATTGGTTTCGTCCATGCGGTAAACAGAACGACCGGCCAAGGGCAAAGAGAAGCATCTCGACGATAATCGATCCATATCGATTGCCAAAGAAGAAAGTTTACAGATCATGACAGATCGTTTGCATCGAGCTCGTACTCGCAAAATAAACAGCCGTTGAAGTTTTACAGCCCTCACCTTCCAGCTTCCATTTGCTAACTCAATTAAAAACTGGACTGATAGCACACAGAGAGATAATTATCCTTCTTTCCGCGTTCAGTAAACGAATCCTCTTCACCGAGACCCTAGCTGGACCCCGGTCTCCAAGCGAAATGAATGAATAGAATTTTGCGCGAATATTTTGTGTATTTTCCACGTGCCGAATTTGAACATATTACCCGCCAGAAATTCGACCAATCAACAATCGCGAAAGCGACTCCCGGGAATCGCCGAGGTCGTGTGACACATTCGGAGGACGTGATTTGGCCTTGATTTAAAACTAAAAGAAAATGAAAGCTAAACTATAACAGGTAAAGGTTTGTAGGGATTTGGAAGTCAAAGATCTAAAAGGTATTCGACCAAGAATAAAAACAAAAACAAAAATTTGCCCAACTTTCACTTGATTTGAAGCACTTGATTTGATTCAGCGAGCGAATAGACGATTAGTTACCGAAGCGTTGTGTTCCCAACTTTCCTTGTTTTTCTTTTATTAAAGCCAAGCTAAATGCATCGAAAACCTGCCTTAAAATTTGGATGATGAAATTGCTGTTAAAATATTCAAAATTTTTCTTACGTCCCCCGCTTGTGAATGCAAATTACAGTTACGCGAAAAGTAAACAAAAGATGTGGGAATAGAATACATGCCATCTAGTTAACATCTCACGCTTGACAGAGTCTTTGTGAGCCTCGTGTTTCACTAAACCGCACACAGATTGGTAAGATTCATATCAGCGAAGAAAAGTGACCTTTTATTTGCACAACGCAGGAATCTGTGCTATCAAACTCAAAAAATTAATAAATTGCATGCTATGATTCTAGTGCATTCGTCCGAGCTTTTTAACAATCGGATTAGTTTTTATTCATGCTTAAATGGTCTTTTAAGATATTTTTGTTCTTAGTTTGAATAATATTGCATTGCTATGTCATCATTGATCATGATGTGGCTTGCTTTTTGCAATTGCTATTGTTCTTGTGATTGTTCCATTCTTGTCGCGAACGGAGGAGTTGAGTTGGGGAGTCGTGGAGGGGTTGCGGCCTTGTTGCTACTTATTGAAGTTTTCATTTTGTTTTCGGATTTGCAACAGCGTTTCTCAAATATGACTAGTTTAACTTTTTAATGTTGACTTCAGAACGGTTCCCGTTTTTACAACGCGAGGCCCATAACAGCGGAGAAATGAGGGGCGGCTGTATTCGAAGGCTAGACTGTACACTTTTTACAATAATGCCAGAGCTGAAAGATACCGTCTGACTTTAATGACATGGAGATTAAAGTAGAACGTTGAAGCCGTTGGGAAGAATAATTAGTCCATTGGCTGTATGCTCTTTCAGGTGTTGTGGGATTTTATTCGGTACAAGTTGAATAAGAGGGGGAATGTACCCATTCCTGTCAGTACACCCCACGGTCAGTGGCGGTACTCAAAATAACCCATTCTTTTGTCACCAACCTTTTTTTAATCAGTTCTGAATCAAGTAAGGTCCTTCGCTCGCACCCTAAGCTTCCCTCTTTGAAAGAAGCACACAGGACCTTAACCCCTCCGCTTCCCTGCCTAAAGCCACTCCTAGTCCAAAATCCCGTCTCGAGTGCCTCTGGAGTTCAGTGAAGTAATTGGAGGATGGTTAATTACTTTGGAAATGGACGTGATGACTTGAAAAAGCCTAAATATTGTTTTAATTGAGTGTTATTATAATTGCACATTGTACTTACGAGCTAAGCCAGGATAATCTACAATTTAAGCAAATTCCCCTCGCTTGTGAAAGCGGCTTTCTCACATTAGGTCTAAAATTCCGCTTGCTCGTGTCATTCGACTGAAACAGCAAACGTGACTCGCGCCTTGAAGGACATTCCAAACGGAAAGTAATATTCACTGTAGTCGAGGATCATAGTTTTATACGTTTATTGTTTATTTGCATCAAGGACTTATAAACAGATGTATGACTGCAGCAACTACGGCAGCAATTAAACATTGTATGATAAAGCAGGATCAGGAATTTGACTTACTCCTTGCGCGCGAGGACAACACGAGAGCATGCGCGACAGTCACACCTACCATAGTTTCGCGAGTTTGATTATTTCTGATAATCTATATGATAAAATCCAGAAAACTGTTCATAAACGTTCAGCAGGAGCCGTTAAAGTTGAAGTGAGCCTTCCAGTTTTGCACAAAACATGAACATGAGCTGAATCAGGCTAAAAATGGCTCTGAATGGGACTTAAAATTCTGTCATTTGTTGCAATGGCATAAATATGATGGTATATTCTCTCTGGGGACTCCGCATAAAGTAGCCTTAGAAATCTGATTATGTAACCCTAGCCTGCCACGTGCAGTCCTGCACGTGACTCTATAGTACGGGGCCTTTATTTAGGGCCTGTTTTAAGCCTGGTGAATGAATGAGAATGGTGTATTATTCAAAGTGACATAGGCATACTCGGGAAAATGAAATCCGAGTGCTCCTATCAGGAGTCGAACCTTAGACCTTCCGATTACTTGTTCGGATGCTCTACCACTGAGCTACAGGAGACTCGTGGAAGCTAAGGCCATTAAAGTTGGTTTATGGGACATATGCCACAGATTAACATTCAAATCCTAGCAGTATGCAGGATGTTTGTCCCATGAACCTAGTTTAATGGCCTTAGCTCCCACGAGTCTCCTGTAGCTCAGTGGTAGAGCATCCGAACTAGTACTCTGAAGGACTTAGGTTCGACTTCCTGATAAGAGCACTCGGATTTCCTTTTTCCGAGAATGCCTGTGTCGCTCACTGAACTGTCCTTCGTTGGTGAAGTAAGTCTTTAAAACAGTTGTCTCATTCTTTAAGTTTGAGACCTGTCCGAATGAACATTTTGGTCTCGCCACCACGCGGGGATGGGAAAGTTTGGAATTCTGGGTTTTGAGGCCTGCCTCCCAAGCTGACACCCTCAGCTCCAACGGCTAAAATCTCTCTCTTATTTATTCAGTTTTATTTTGGGGGGGGGGGGGGTGGTGGTGATAAGGGGTGTGGGGGGTGTGGGGTAAGGGGGATCAAAAGTAGACTTGACGCAAGTTCTGCAGCCAAGCGATATCGTGAGACTGGACTGTGCCAAAGCAGGACTTTGAAAACCGTTAAGTAGCAGCAAACGTTTGTTCTAAAAAGGAGGCCATTTAGACTAACAAGTCCGAAATATTAGCTTCTTTTGGGCTGAAAACTCGTCGAAACCCCGTACCATTTGGGTTACACATAATGTAAGGGAGTACCCTACCCGGCCCCTTATTAAGTAGATATTTCACATACCATCCAGGTGTCAGAGGACTTATCTTGCTATCAGTCGAGAGCTCATTCATGATCAGTTCTTTCGAATTATGAACGCGCGATTTGGGCGGTGACGGGCGCTGTTTCAGCTAAAATGTTGCGTCAACTGTTACCTCAAATACAAATTTAATTACCTCCATTTTAAATTGCCTGCGCGTTACAAAAGTTCTTAAGCTTAGTTCATTGTCCACAGTCATGAATTAGCCGCATCTTAATGCGCTTGGCCCACAAGATTAGCTTTGATCAGCTTGTGCCATTCTATTGGCCGGTGTTATCCTATGGACGCACTTTCCGTCTCGGATAAAATTGCGCAAGCAGTGTTAGTTTTACAACCACTCTAGTTTGGTGTCTCGACGTAGTTCGCCAAAATAAACCAGACGGACTCAAATGGGATTAGTCGTTCCACAGTTCCTAGCTTGCTGTGTCATTTACTATAACATGTAAGCTGACAGTTGTCTGGGTAGAGCCCAAAGAGAGTCTGCGTACGAGGCTGTTGTCGAGTGTTTTGATAATAACGAAATAAGCCTCAACCTTGTTCGGTATATAGCAAGCATTTTTCGGCCGTTAACTTGTTCGGTTGTTATATACCGATACGGATTCGGCCGTTATCCCAAATGAGTTAACGGCCGAGTCTCGATCAGTACAAAGAATGATAATACAATTTAATTAATACTATATACCGAGACAAACCCGGCCGTTATCCCAAATGAGTTAACGGCCGAATTTCGTTAGGTATAATTTACCGATCCAAATTCGGCCGTTATCCCAATTGACTTAACGGCCGAATTTCGTTCGGTGTATAATAGGAAACCCGAATTCGGCCGTTATCCCAATTGACTTAACGGCCGAATTTCGTTCGGTGTATAATAGGAAACCCGAATTCGGCCGTTATCCCAATTGACTTAACGGCCGAATTTCGTTTGGTGTATAATAGGAAACCCAAATTCGGCCGTTATCCCAATTGACTTAACGGCCGAATTTCGTTCGGTGTATAATAGGAAACCCAAATTCGGCCGTTATCCCAATTGACTTAACGGCCGAATTTCGTTCGGTATATAATAGCAAACCCAAATTCGGCCGTTATCCCAAATGACTTAACGGCCGAATTTCGTTCGGTATGTAATAGGAAACACGAATTCGGCCGTTATCCCAAATGACTTAACGGCCGAATTTCGTTCGGTTATAATAGGAAACCCAAATTCGGCCGTTATCCCAAATGAGTTAACGGCCGAATTTCGTTCGGTCATAACAGGAAACCCAAATTCGGCCGTTATCCCAAATGAGTTAACGGCCGAATTTCGTTCGGAATATAATAGGAAACCCGAATTCGGCCGTTATCCGAAATGAGTTAACGGCCGAATTTCGTTCGGTTGTAACAGGAAACCCAAATTCGGCCGTTATCCCAATTGACTTAACGGCCGAATTTCGTTCGGTATATAATAGGAAACACGAATTCGGCCATTATCCCAAATGACTTAACGGCCGAATTTCGTTCGGTTATAATAGGAAACACGAATTCGGCCGTTATCCCAAATGACTTAACGGCCGAATTTCGTTCGGTTATAATAGGAAACCCAAATTCGGCCGTTATCCCAAATGAGTTAACGGCCGAATTTCGTTCGGTATATAATAGGAAACACAAATTCGGCCGTTATCCCAAATGACTTAACGGCCGAATTTCGTTCGGTATATAATAGGAAACCCAAATTCGGCCGTTATCCCAAATGAGTTAACGGCCGAATTTCGTGGAAAATGTGGAAAAGAAACCTATTTTCTCCGTTATCCCGAATGAAATTTGAAGGTTTAAAAAAAAAAGAGAAAGAATAAAGAAAAAGATATTTGGAACAACAACACTGAGAGAGTTGGTATCCACGCAAAAGCACCCCAGGTTGCTAGTGGACTAACTTCCATATATTACCTATTTCTCTTAATTTGACCAATCCTCTTAGAGGAATACTCCGCCCAAACATACCCAAAAATCACCCAAAAATTCGCAAACTACCCCGCAACACAGATTCACGGGATGATGAAAGAGTTTTTGGATTGCTTGAAAAGTGAGCGAGATATTTCCATAAAGCCATGTCAAGTGGCGGAAAAATGGCGTTTAGGCGTATTCCCCCTTAAAGGGGCAGTGTCACCGATTTTTTTGTTACTTTGAATAGCCAAAAAACATATTTGAATCGATGGAATCGTCAAAATAATGGTTCAGTTTTGTTAACAATAACCCTAATAATGCACAGAAACTAGTATTAATTATCTTTGGCTGGGGATGGCTAGGATGGGAATGGATTGCAACTTGAGGCCAATTTTTTCAAGTTCCTCCTGTGTATTGTAGAGAAGTCGTCAAAAACTGTTATAGTTTGTTCTTCCCCGGATAAATCCCTTGATATTTCCTTCTCGGTGCTCTAACAGCAATTTCATGTTAGAAAAAAAGGTTCTTTGTCAAATATTTGAGCCATTTTGACGAAAATATAGCAAAATCGCCGTGACAGTGTCCCTTCAAGATGAACATTTTCAAGAAAATCCTTGATGTAATCGACATCAACCTAAAATATGTCAAGAAATCCACGAGTTCAAGACCTCTGCCATAGTTGTTAATGAAAACAGTAATTTTATGACGTTATAGGACGAAAACAAGCTTCGCACCAAAACGAGGCTGCGCCTCGTGTACATCTAGGAAAATGTCTCTCATATAGGGGGGAAACGATGCTGTCGCGTGTTATATAATGTTTTCAGCATTACCAAGTTATTAAGAGTTCCCTCGCGCGGGTGGATCGGTGATGGTGGGACTCTGCAGAGACTCTGCGCCCAGCAACGCTACCCCAATGTAGAGCAATGAGAAGTGGGAGCATTTTGCTTAAACTACTTTTTAATTGTTTTTTTTTTGTTATATTAACAAGTTAAAAGGCGGGCCTTAACTTGTATCTTCTTCAAATGGATGTATGTGGCACTGTAAATTCGATGTAAATGTTAAGAAAGTTATGTTTCTTGTATTTCTTTCGGTATATGGAATGAAACATGAAACCCAAGTTCGGCCGTTATTCCAAATGACTTAACGGCCGGATTGGGTTTGTGGTTTCCAGGTCCCCCCCTATGCCAACCGCTTCTTTGGTTGGCTAGGGTATTACCTGAGTAGCTTATCATCACAGCTACTCAGAGGGTATCATCGAGTAACCAGCTCGACTCATTGTTGCCAGGATGTAGCGGGTAGGCGCCTGAGTTTGTTTGCATATGTACCTTCAAATAAAGGCCACACGCACTAGACGACGGTATTTATTCAGAGGCCGAACTTTTCATGAGCCGAACTTAATTCAAATCCACTTCGGCCCAAATCACGAAAATCCCGACTTTTGATTCATACGCTGAACTTAATAAGCCGAACTTAAATTACTTGAAGCAAAACCAATCGGAATTACTGAACCTTTTCATTCAATTTTTATTATTTTTTTTAATTGAAGTACGTTATGATAAGTTATGCATTAGGTTCGGCTCATGAAAAGTTCGACGTCTGAATCAAAGCCGTTCCAAAGCTGAAATTGCCGGCTAAGCCGTTCCAAATTTAAACAGCCGTTCTCAAGTAATTCAGACGCCGAACTTTCCATGTACTCAATTCAAAGTATTAGGTTCGGCTCATGAAAAGTTCGGCGTCTGAAAGTAGGGTGTCAACTTTTGCAAGGCATACGTGTCCTTTTGTTATAAATTGTGACATACCTATTTCATTACACTGAAATAAAAAAATAAAAGTTGTGTGAGCAAATATTCCTTTTCGAGGTTATAGTATCTTATTTCTTCAGATTCTTTTCCACATTTTCCACGAAATTCGGCCGTTAACTCATTTGGGATAACGGCCGAATTTGGGTTTCCTGTTATAACCGAACGAAATTCGGCCGTTAACTCATTTGGGATAACGGCCGAATTTGGGTTTCCTGTTATAACCGAACGAAATTCGGCCGTTAACTCATTTCGGATAACGGCCGAATTCGGGTTTCCTATTATCCTATTATATTCCGAACGAAATTCGGCCGTTAACTCATTTGGGATAACGGCCGAATTTGGGTTTCCTGTTATGACCGAACGAAATTCGGCCGTTAACTCATTTGGGATAACGGCCGAATTTGGGTTTTCCTATTATAACCGAACGAAATTCGGCCGTTAAGTCAATTGGGATAACGGCCGAATTTGGGTTTCCTGTTATAACCGAACGAAATTCGGCCGTTAACTCATTTCGGATAACGGCCGAATTCGGGTTTCCTATTATATTCCGAACGAAATTCGGCCGTTAACTCATTTGGGATAACGGCCGAATTTGGGTTTCCTATTATAACCGAACGAAATTCGGCCGTTAAGTCAATTGGGATAACGGCCGAATTTGGGTTTCCTGTTATAACCGAACGAAATTCGGCCGTTAACTCATTTCGGATAACGGCCGAATTCGGGTTTCCTATTATATTCCGAACGAAATTCGGCCGTTAAGTCAATTGGGATAACGGCCGAATTTGGGTTTTCTGTTATGACCGAACGAAATTCGGCCGTTAACTCATTTGGGATAACGGCCGAATTTGGGTTTTCCTATTACAACCGAACGAAATTCGGCCGTTAAGTCAATTGGGATAACGGCCGAATTTGGGTTTCCTGTTATAACCGAACGAAATTCGGCCGTTAACTCATTTCGGATAACGGCCGAATTCGGGTTTCCTATTATATTCCGAGCGAAATTCGGCCGTTAACTCATTTGGGATAACGGCCGAATTTGGGTTTTCCATTATAACCGAACGAAATTCGGCCGTTAAGTCAATTGGGATAACGGCCGAATTTGGGTTTCCTGTTATAACCGAACGAAATTCGGCCGTTAACTCATTTCGGATAACGGCCGAATTCGGGTTTCCTATTATATTCCGAACGAAATTCGGCCGTTAAGTCAATTGGGATAACGGCCGAATTTGGGTTTTCTGTTATGACCGAACGAAATTCGGCCGTTAACTCATTTGGGATAACGGCCGAATTTGGGTTTTCCTATTACAACCGAACGAAATTCGGCCGTTAAGTCAATTGGGATAACGGCCGAATTTGGGTTTCCTGTTATAACCGAACGAAATTCGGCCGTTAACTCATTTCGGATAACGGCCGAATTCGGGTTTCCTATTATATTCCGAGCGAAATTCGGCCGTTAACTCATTTGGGATAACGGCCGAATTTGGGTTTTCCATTATAACCGAACGAAATTCGGCCGTTAAGTCAATTGGGATAACGGCCGAATTTGGGTTTCCTGTTATAACCGAACGAAATTCGGCCGTTAACTCATTTCGGATAACGGCCGAATTCGGGTTTCCTATTATATTCCGAACGAAATTCGGCCGTTAAGTCATCTGGGATAACGGCCGAATTTGGGTTTCCTGTTATGACCGAACGAAATTCGGCCGTTAACTCATTTGGGATAACGGCCGAATTTGGGTTTCCTATTATAACCGAACGAAATTCGGCCGTTAATTCATTTGGGATAACGGCCGAATTTTGGTTTCCAATAATATACCGAACGAAATTCGGCCGTTAAGTCAATTGGAATAACGGCCGAGTTTCGATCGGTAAATAGTGGATAATTAATTTCACAGAACTAGAAAACGGCCGAAAAAGTGTTCCTATATACCGAACAAGATAATGCCGTAATTCGTGATTATAATAATTCCCGCTGTTGTCTGGGCGGTTAATCCATCTTTATACTAGACCAAAAGAGAGAATAGAATTTCAAAGCGCCAGACAGACAACGTCTTTGGTACAAAAAGGGCAAGCGACAATACTATTCTCACTGTCTAAATAACCACGAAACTAGCCTGCGCGCTACGCTGGCATGTTTGTAACGCCTCGGTGTTTTAAAGTCAATGCCATCCGTGTCTCGTGGGACTTCATCTGCCTATTTAAGTAAACTATCCCTGTTCTTTGGTCCTTCTCGCCAAGTTATGCCGTTCTGGGAGTTCAGAATGTAGTTTTACCCACCCACCTCCCCTTCGGCGACGCGTCCTCTGTCTTACGACCCTCTATCTTTGCAAAATCTCGCCTCCCATATCTTAATTCAGCAAAGGCAGTGAGCGGTTGTAATGACAGTGAAAGTGGTTTACGATTTTTTGTACGCCTAATCCGTCCATTGACACAGACTATGGAAACAATATAACTGGCGTAAACAGACGAACTCTAAAATAAATTCAAGTACGTTATCCCAGACCGTTTCTTAATGAATTTAATCAGTCAAATCTCTTTTGCACAGCCGGCCAAGACATTGCTATCGTCATCATTTCCATCACCCAACATACAATGTTCCGACAGTTTTGGAGCAGAGTTGCACTGAGCCGGAAAAAGAAAAAACGAGAAGCTCTTTTAACTCCAGATAGGTGCGTAATGGACCACGTGGGCAATTTCTCAAGATGCTTTTTAGTGTAGTTACCGTTTAAGACACGTGGCAAGTGTTTGCAGAGAGAGTGATCGTGGGTGTCAAGTCATAAATCTACAAAAAAATATATTACACTCTGTCTAAGGATTTTAGGAAGCCATGCCAACATGTCAGCTATTTTTAGCTACGTTAATGTGCGACTAATTGAATGCAAACATTAAGCGAGAACATACAAAGACGTTATGACGTGTTTGTCAGAATTGCAAAAGGTTATATCACTCGCTTCAGTTTCATCAAGTCCTTCAGCCAGACAACGTTACTGCATTATTCATTTCTCGCTGGTCTTTATTCTCTTTTGCATTAAAAAGTTGTATGGGGAAACTCTAAAGTACAAAAAAATATATCAGGATAAAATGGAAGGGGGAGAATTTGTAACAACCTCTTCTTTTGCCAGTATGTCATGGCTCACACGACCACCCTTCTTTCCGGTTCTTTTCTCCTTCATTGTTTGTTTGAAATTCTTCCACGAGGCGGCCATCTTGCTTCTGGAAAAACGCAAAGCCTTGTGGGCTATGGCAACGATAGGCCATGGAGAGATTAAATTGACTTGCGTTTTAACTTTTGCAGGCCCGTAGCAGGGGGTGGGGCAGGGGGGGCTTGAGCCCCCCCCAGAATTTTTGGAACTTACAAAACAGTTTGCCAAAAAAAAAATTAAAACAAATTAATGTACAGCAATCAGTCTTAAACTCTGACACTGCAAATGCCTTTTCACAGCCCTTTAAAAATGTGTTTACTACCTTTCAGTTTCCTTCGCTAACAGCTTGTTTTTGTATACAACAGCAACAACAACAAAGGTACTCCTACCTTGTGAATCGGAAATAAGAACCAAAATGGATCGAAATCAACCAATCTTAAGCCCTAAAAGCTGTTGCAATAAACTACTTGTTTTTTAAGGCATCCGCTCATTTATAGCAATACAAATGTCCTTAGACCTCCTTAGTGTATAACAATTTATTTTTCGCGCGTTGTCGAAAGACACACAAATATGTCCTCTCAAGAGGCAGAGAAAAAATTCTCCCACAGTCGGATTCTTACTGCCCGGTTAAAACCAAAGTAAAAGAGAAAGAAACATTTGCCGTCGTTTGTTTACGTCCTCCTTTAAACGTGAAATTAGGAAACTTCACATGGTAGTCCATGGTGTGATGCAGGTGCAAAGTTATTGTTTTACTTACTAAATCTACTTTTTTTTTTTTAATGTTCCCGTTGCATCTTAAACTTCCTAATCAGTCTGTTTTTTGGGGGTCACGGGGGGGGGGGGGGGGGGGAGGTAGTTTTGTTTAACCATTTTGTTTAGCCCCCTCAGTTATTTAAGCCTTGCTACGGGCCTGACTTTTGTTTTGCTTTTGTATTTGACAAATGTCTTTCATTTTGCTCTCGTTTTGAAACAAAAGAGAGCTTTTATTTTCATTTGCTTCAGCCAATTATTTGCAACATCAATCAACTTTCTATTTTGTTTACATTAAAGTTGTTTCGCTTTACAAATCGGTTTTTGTTGCATTTCTTTATTCTAACTAATTATTTAATTTTGAATTTACTTTAATTAGTCAATTTGATTTCTCATTGATTTAATATTGATTTATATCAAAAATTTTATGTAAAATCTAAACAAAACAACGAAAAATATGAATGGCAAACATCGGCCACCATGGTACTTGGTCGGAACCAGCGTCGGTCCAAGGTCGGAACCAGCGTCGGTACAAGGTCGGAACCAGCGTCGGAACCAGCGTCGGTACAAGCGCGAGTAAGATCTGAGAAACGAGTATTTGGTTTTATCAAATTAGTTGTCTAGGTAATTTGGCCACCATAAAGAGATTCGGAAGCTGACGTTTCGAGCGCCGTTTCAGTTTGCTCTTCTCCAGAGCGAATCCATTCCCTAATATAATTCTCGAAACGTAGGCTTTCGAATCTCTTTACGGTGGCCAAATTTACCTTATCAACAAAGCTGATAAAACCAAATACATTTCGTTTCCACTCTCCCAACAACGCAGCAGAAACTAACTCCCTATAACGCACTGGTTTCTTTGTTAAAACAACCTGCTTAAAGGGAGGGGTTCACATTTCAGCGCATGTGCATGAATCTAAATGCTTTTTTCTTTTTCTTATCAACTTTATGGCCTTAGAAATCCCACTCACATGTACTTCTGTAATCATATTCTATAATTAGTCTTAGAAAAATGACTGATGACCAAAATTCACAGAAAAGGCTAGTGGATTGTACTCCTATTGTCGATATTGAATTTAGTGTTGACCCGTAGGATTTATTCCACGGTTGATGTGTTTACAGTTATTTGCATGCGAAATAACGCAATCATATGAAAAAATTACCACCCGAGTTACCTATTCCATTCCGAATGGTTCATAAACAACAAATTAAATTAAACAGACTTGGGTCATAGCGAGCAAAGGCGAAAAAGTATTTTGATTCATGGACATGCACAGAACCGTGAACCCCTCCCTTTAAGTGTGCTTTCAACTTAGCGATACTCCTTCAACTCTCTTATGCCTTTTCTCTAGACACCCCTTCCTTCCCTTATTAAGTAGATATTTCACATACCATCCAGGTGTCAGAGGACTTATCTTGCTATCAGTCGAGAGCTCATTCATGATCAGTTCTTTCGAATTATGAACGCGCGATTTGGGCGGTGACGGGCGCTGTTTCAGCTAAAATGTTGCGTCAACTGTTACCTCAAATACAAATTTAATTACCTCCATTTTAAATTGCCTGCGCGTTACAAAAGTTCTTAAGCTTAGTTCATTGTTCACAGTCATGAATTAGCCGCATCTTAATGCGCTTGGCCCACAAGATTAGCTTTGATCAGCTTGTGCCATTCTATTGGCTGGTGTTATGCTATGGACGCACTTTTCGTCTCGGATAAAATTGCGCAAGCAGTGTTAAGTTTGCGACCAGTCTTGTTTGGTGTCTCGACGTAGTTCGCCAAAATAAACCAGACGGACACAAATGGGATTAGTCGTTCCACAGTTCCTAGCTTGCTGTGTCATTTACTATAACATGTAAGCCGACAGTTGTCTGGGTAGAGCCCAAAGAGAGTCTGCGTACGAGGCTGTTGTCTGGGCGGTTAATCCATCTTTATACTAGACCAAAAGAAAGAATAGAACTTCAAAGCGCCAGACAGACAACGTCTTTGGTACAAAAAGGACAAGCGACAATACTATTCTCACTGTCTAAATAACCACGAAACTAGCCTGCGCGCTACGCTGGCATGTTTGTAACGCCTCGGTGTTTTAAAGTCAATGCCATCCGTGTTACGTGGGACTTCATCTGCCTATTTAAGTAAACTATTCCTGCTCTTTGGTCCTTCTCGCCAAGTTACGCCGTTCTGGGAGTTCAGAATGTTGTTTTACCCACCCACCTCCCCTTCGGCGACGCGTCCTCTGTCTTACGACCCTCTATATTTGCAAAATCTCGCCTCCCATATCTTAATTCAGCAAAGGCAGTGAGCGGTTGTAATGACAGTGAAAGTGGTTTACGATTTTTTGTACGCCTAATCCGTCCATTGACACAGACTATGGAAACAATATAACTGGCGTAAACAGACGAACTCTACAATAAATTCAAGTACGTTATCCCAGACCGTTTCTTAATGAATTTAATCAGTCAAATCTCTTTAGCACAGCCGGCCAAGACATTGCTATCGTCATCATTTCCATCACCCAACATACAATGTTCCGACAGTTTTGGAGCAGAGTTGCACTGAGCCGGAAAAAGAAAAAAAGAGAAGCTCTTTTAAACTCCAGATAGGTGCGTAAAGGACCACGTGGGCAATTTCTCAAGATGCTTTTTAGTGTCAGTTACCGTTTAAGACACGTGGCAAGTGTTTGCAGAGAGAGTGATCGTGGGTGTCAAGTCATAAATCTACAAAAAAATATATTACACTCTGTCTAGGGATTTTAGGAAGCCATGCCAACATGTCAGCTATTTTTAGCTACGTTAATGTGCGACTAATTGAATGCAAACATTAAGCGAGAACATACAAAGACGTTATGACGTGTTTGTCAGAATTGCAAAAGGTTATATCACTCGCTTCAGTTTCATCAAATCCTTCAGCCAGACAACGTTACTGCATTATTCATTTCTCGCTGGTCTTTATTCTCTTTTGCATTAAAAAGTTGTATGAGGAAACTCTAAAGTACAAAAAAATATATCAGGGTAAAATGGAAGGGGGAAGAATTTGTAACAACCTCTTCTTTTGCCAGTATGTCATGGCTCACACGACCACCCTTCTTTCCGGTTCTTTTCTCCTTCATTGTTTGTTTGAAATTCTTCCACGAGGCGGCCATCTTGCTTCTGGAAAAACGCAAAGCCTTGTGGGCTATGGCAACGATAGGCCATGGAGAGATTAAATGGACTTGCGTTTTAACTTTTGTTTTGCTTTTGTATTTGACAAATGTCTTTCATTTTGCTCTCGTTTTGAAACAAAAGAGAGCTTTTATTTTCATTTGCTTCAGCCAATTATTTGTAACATCAATCAACTTTCTATTTTGTTTACATAAAAGTTGTTTCGCTTTACAAATCGGTTTTTGTTGCATTTCTTTATTCTAACTAATTATTTAATTTTGAATTTACTTTGATTAGTCAATTTGAATTCTCATTGATTTAATTTTGATTTATATCAAAAATTTTATGTAAAATGTAAACAAAACAACGAAAAATATGAATGGCAAACATCGGCCACCATGGTACTTGGTCGGAGCCAGCGTCGGTACAAGGTCGGAACCGGCGTCGGTACAAGGTCGGAACCAGCGTCGGTACAAGCATGAGTAAGATATGAGTAACGAGTATTTGGTTTTATCAAATTAGTTGTCTAGGTAATTTGGCCACCGTAAAGAGATTCGGAAGCTGACGTTTCGAGCGTTTCAGTTTGCTCTTCTCCAGAGCGAATCCATTCCCTATTATAACATAGCGCGCGTGCATCCTAAGTAATTCCTGTTGGCGTCATCATGGTACATTTCTCAACATACGCACGGCCGTGCGTCCATCCGATGACGTGTGCAAGTCAGACACGAGGGAAGCATGCACGCGCTGTGTTATTAAAAAACTTTCACAGAGAGACTTACACCATAAATAATGTATATTTATAAGAGCTTGAAGCTTAATGAAACTTTAAGATTAAACCGATATGGGAAACCAGGACTTTTCGCCTTTTTTTGTACAGAGAATTTTGTAATAAATGAGGAACAAAACCTGTTTTCCAGGACTGATCATTTACTTTATTTTCACTATGTTATAAAAGAATTGGTTCATGCTTTTAGCTGTACGTATATCGAGTTATGGATGCACGCGGGAAGTTTGGAGAGCACTCAAGAAGCTAGAGTTGCTCTCGGCTACGCCTCGAGCAACTCTTACGCTTCTCTCGTGCTCTCCAAACTTCCCGCGTGCATCCATAACTCGATATACGCACGCTAAGCATGAACCAATTCTTAAATATAATTCTCGAAACGTAGGCTTTCGAATCTCTTTACGGTGGCCAAAATTACCTTATCAACAAAGCTGATAAAACCAAATACATTTCGTTTCCACTCTCCCAACAACGCAGCAGAAACTAACTCCCCATAACGCACTGGTTTCTTTGTTAAAACAACCTTCTTAAAGGGAGGGGTTCACATTTCAGCGCATGTGCATGAATCTAAATGCTTTTTTCTCTTTCTTATCAACTTTATGGCCTTAAAAATCCCACTCACATATACTTCAGTAATCACATTCTATAATTAGTCCTAGCAAAATGACTGATGACCAAAATTCACAGAAAATGCTAGTGGATTGTACTCATATTGTCGATATTGAATTTAGTGTTGACCCGTAGGATTTATTCCACGGTTGATGTGTTTACAGTTATTTGCATGCGAAATAACGCAATCATATGAAAAAATTACCACCCGAGTTACCTATTCCATTCCGAATGGTTCATAAACAACAAATTAAATTAAACAGACTTGGGTCATAGCGAGCAAAGGCGAAAAAGTATTTTGATTCATGGACATGCACAGAACCGTGAACCCCTCCCTTTAAGAGTGCTTTTAACTTAGCTTTCAACTCTCCTATGCCTTTTCTCTAGACACCCCTTCCTTCTCATGCTAAAACAAACACTGTCATTTTTTCGAATCTGTTCTTTATTTCCCCACGTAGCTATTAAAGTGAATCCACGTTCTAATAAAAATAAACTGTATGTGAAAAATAAAAATAGCGACAATTATTACTACCTATTGTTTTCGTTTTCAAAAAGTTTCACAAGCGTCCCTAATTAGAATAAAAATAGCGAGGACCGGAATTCACCAATCACCAGTTGTGCTACATACTGTGATACGCAACTACCCGGATCATCACTTGATGAAAGCCAGCAAGAAGCGGTCGAAACGTCGCGTTTCCCATCGCATCGCGAGCCAAACGACTCAGAAAGCTATCAAGAAAATAGAAAATAATTTAATGTTCCTTGCTTTGTCGTAAAAACCTTGACACTCTTGAAGAGTGCTTGCCTTTGGAAGGTGCTTTATATAAAGAAAATAACGACTTCTTCAATGCTGGGGTCAATTTAATAAAATTGTTACACTTGTCATTCACATGCTGAGCCCTTGCTTTTACGTGCAAACACATGAAAGAGCAGCCACATTAAAGTTCTTAATAATACTCAGTTAAGACTTCAAACAATGTTTGTTGAGAGGATTTTCTGCTTATGTGTGTAATTACAAGGGTGACAAGGGCACAGTTTGTTAGCTACAATTAGTGTTAAAGTTTTATTAAATTGACCCTTGGTTTATGAATTCGTTGGTAAAGTCAGGGGCACCCAACGAGAATATTCAAGCAAAATAGTTCAAAAGCTGTTTCCTGTATTCCCCCGTCATTTTATGGCCTTATAAACGGCAAATTTGTGGAAGCGAACATAGTTTGATCGGTTCCGATTCTTAAGCTGAGACTTTAAATTGCCGAAAATATCTAGTCACTGAATCTTATTTCCCGAGTTTACGAGCGACTGTTTACTTTACGAAAATGCTACAACCTTGGACTCATGTGTTGGAACAATTCCCCCTCCCCCCCTCCAAATTTCAATGTTATTGTAGAAATTGTCGTCCCATGGATTGAATTGAAAACTCCAATAATGAACGGGGGCACGGGGTAATTTTCCAAGACAATACGTCCACTGTTGTAGCTGGCCTTCTTTGTTTTTTTTTTCTTTTTAATAACTCCTCTGAAAAAAAGGATCGGTTTTGCAGCGTTGCGAAAGTTTGCAGTGACCTTTTGCTCAAGAAAACGTTAGTTTGTCTGTATACAATTTAATCTAAATTTCTGAGGCGGGTAATGCCTTTTCGAACAGATATTCCACCGATTGGGTGCCCCTGGTAAATTTAAGAATGATGGCGAAAGAGCTACGAAACAGAAAGTAACCTTAGTTACCAATTAATAGATCACAATACACTGTTACTATAACATAAAGAAATGTACGGAGGAGAGGAAGGAATGTATGTAATTGGAGTTATATTCCCAAATTTGTTATAACTACCACTCAATTTTCAAACATTTCAATTACCATCCAGACCGGCTGCAACCTTAATTTTTATAAAACCCTATTAATAATTTTTTAATTTGTTTTCCTAAAATCTATTGCGGTAAGTTCCTCCACAGTTTAAGCTGACTCTTGCATCATCTTGTAGTTGTGCAAACTTCCGCAGGCCGCAAAGTATTGCTGTTTTCCCTGTTCACTTTGTGTCGGCGGGTCTCCGATTTGACTTTCCTGTACCAGACTTTCCGCGGGTGCTCCATAACCACCTCCACCAGGAGACTGGACACGATAGCAATCCTGGAAGTATAAAACATCCACACTCATTAGTTAGCTTGTCGACTGCTTATACTTACAAACTCGCAAACAAAACAGAGAAAACAAAGTATAATTTGTGCGACAGTTGGAATCAGCAGCCCAAAAGACTACTGGAAACGAAGAAAATTGTTGCAGAAATCAAGATTGGAATTTCTATGAGCAGCAAAGTTTGGAGGGGGTGAACGCATCCTCCTTTGGCGATAAGTTAAGCATCGTAGCCAAGCAAGTGCTGCTGAGGGTACCTTGATAGCTTAGATTTCTTATTTACTCACTTACTTACCCCGGGTTTGATGTTGACTGATGCCTTGCCTCCCAAGTTGATAGTTCGACCGTCCGCCTTTAGTAGCAGGCTTAAACCTGGAGAACCCGGCTCACCGCCTGAAGACCACAAAAAATTGTTTTTATTACGGAGAAAAGGTTCGTGCGAAGCCTGAGAATCGGCGGTCTTATTTGTTTCACGCGAGCGGCGAAGCCGCGAGTTAAAAGCACATGCGCGGCGAAGCGCTTTCTCTCGAACCAGCTGCCCCCAGTTCACCAAGCTTGTCGGACTTAAACTCGCGCGAAACAAATTAGAGCGCCCGCTCGCAGGCTAGTTCGTGCGGGAGAGGGCACGTTTAACAGGGGGCTAGGCATACTCTATTCACACATAGCTTGCCCGTTCATGGGAACAAAACATCTCTTGAAAAACCTTCCGGTTGAAAGATTCTTTATACATAAGATTAAAAGGTATTTATGGGACAGGTATGGACAGTTGAGATTCTGATTGAGCTAAAAACGAACGAGAAGGAAAAAGGGGCGTTACCAATCCATAATTGAACAAACAAGGATTATAGGGATCCAGGAGGCCATAGAAATGGGCTCCAATCTCGTACCCAGAGTCCTCAGGCTCTTTGGCCAGCGACGTCTCTCCTGGCGACCAAACGCTGGCCAAAGGGCCTGAGGACTCTGGGTACGAGATTGCCTGGGCTCCTGAAAAAAACTCGTTCCCAGTGTCTCTCCTGGAAAAGGACAGCACCTGGGAACGAAGAACTTTGCTATTTAAGTTCGCAACATTGAACGCAAAATCGCCTGGAAACAGCTACAGACAGCACTTCGAGCGATTTACCTCCTAACGCAGAGATGTTTTGAAATGCAATCAAAGTTTGGAAAAAAACGAAATTTTTGATAGTTAGATTGGTTAAAAGAAACACGTCTTAAGTTCTAACCTCACTGAATTTTATTTATCGTATTTTATAATTTTTTAGATCACAAGCTTATTAATTACTTTAAATTTAGTGGCTGTTTTTACGCTTTTTAGGTCTTTTAGGTTCTTTTCTTTTTTGCAGGGCCCTTATTGATATCAGCATTTTATGCTGAAGAGGTCATTATTATTATAATTAGTATTATTATTATTATTATTAATAAACCGATTTATCTGTATTCTGCTCGGCCAATAAGATTTCATGCCTTAAAACTATTCAAACAATTTCTTCAGTCGTAGCTTAATTAAAGAAGGCAAATTTTAAGTTTGGCCTCATCCACACCCTCAAACAAATGAAAATTAATTAACGTTTCGAAAACTCAGGACCCTACCTTTAATTCCGTAGGGCCGGAAGGCTCTCCTCTCTCCGAGAACAGAGAGAACTTGGGCTCTCCTGAATAACAACTCACGCACGACCCCGTCACCTCCCCTGTGAAATCCGTTTCCGCCTGTACCAGGGTTAAGATGAAAACGGCGCAAGATCACTGGAAACCTAGAAACAGAGAAAAAACTACATCAAAGGATAAAAATGTCAAAACAAACAAATAACCAACACCACGAGCAAGTGTTGCTCAGCAGCTTTCATTTGAATAGTCAAACGTTCAAACTTGTAGAGTACAATGAAGAGGTCATCATGCCTCTGAAAGAATTACAATATTCAAATCACCCCATGATGGCTTCCGAAATGTGCGTCTTTGCGGTCAGTAAAGGGGTAAGACAGAACCCATAACAACGTACTACAGGCGATGCATCGAGCACAAGAAACAGTCAAAGACAGTTAACGTGAAAAAGCAAAATATAACTTACTACGATATGCTTTTGACGTATAACGTACTTGAGATAGTTAAAGATAGCCTTTGAACAGAGAAGCACAGCATTCAGCAGTAGTGGCTCAAAACGTTTCTCTCGGGCGTCTCTAGGTTTCAAGCGATAACTAGTTTTCTGGTCTGATGGAATTTCTTTTAAAATCCTTTATGACAAGGAAGATTACTGACAGGACAACAACAAAAAAAATCACCGTGGCCCTTTAGGAGAAATAACCATTTAATTAATTATTGACTGAGCTTAACCCAATGTTTTTTTTTTCCTCATTCGTGCAAGCAGGAAATTCTGCGCAGTAAGGATGCGCACTGCAATACCATGGAACACCTTAGAAGCACACTGTACAACATTGCGGCCCCTCAAAACTTCGGTCCCTTCTTAAAATCGACCACTGGGGTAGATCTTTTCCCTCCCCTGATAATTTTCACTGATAACTACCTTCTTTCGATGATCTCCGGATCTGTTATTCTGGTGTTTGTCATGTGAACATGGACACCGCTACGACCGTCCCATGTAGGACCCTGTGAAAGAAAACAGTGTTGGAACAAGCCACAATGACGAGGGCTTTTACATCACAGAAACTAGAAAGCTATAATTGTTTGCCAAATTCGTCGCTGTGCTAACAACATTGTGTATGCTAGGTTTGAAGTTTCTAGAACTTTTCTGTGCTTTTTTATGGGCGACGGTTTTTAGGGTTACCGTATGCTAAGAATTATGGGTAAATTTACAAGTCACCATCATTTCTTGATATGGTACGAACGGTTGCGATACGTATCTTGGTTAGCTTTACGTGCGCTGTCTCGAGACCATAGGTTGGTCAAATTTACATGTTACATACATTTTCGCTTTCTAAAATGCGACACTGAAACAAAATTTGTCGGTTATGTTGTCGAGTAAAGCCTGGTTTGTCGGGTCGACACTGTCGGAGGACAAATCGTACGTGTATTTTGACACCAGATTTTAAATTTGAATTTTGATCGATATGGCCGCTCGCCCGACTTAAAAACAAGCCTGTTGCACTGTAACAGAGTTTCTTAATCGGACTGATTTTCAGACAGTTTCAGGAATCGGCCGTATATCGAGTGTCAAAAAACACGTGCGATTCGCGCTCTGACACTTTCGGGCCTTCCAATCGGGCCGACCAACTGTGGCGTGTAAACCAATTGAGTACGTTTGGAAGCTGTCCTCGAATTTTGATCGGATAATCGACCTCAAAATATTAATTTGAAATAATCAAGGTTCTGGACCTCAGCAAAATCTCGCGTCCTTCAACAATAGGTAACTATACTGGGGCAAAAATTAAACGCAAAGTTGAGACCGAAAACAGTTGGTAGGAGCCATTGAAGGCTTGTTGGTTAGTCTGAAGAGGTTATGTCAGGAGCGAAGTGTGTGACTCACCGCACCAGATCCCCCGCAGATTGTCTCGTAGTAACCACATCCCTTGTCGCCAAATGTGGTGTTGTTCATGCAGCCCTGCCACATAGGTGAAGGAATTAAATTAGAACACAAATAAAAAACAACTTACCGCCCCACTTCCACCACTGATCGTCTCGATGTACTGACAGCAGTCATCTCCAAAAGCTGTTATGTTCATGCAACCCTGCAGTACAGGACGACATAGCGGTTTTGGACTGCTGCCAATATTAATCGCTTGTTTTGTTTGCCTCAGCTAAGCTGTACACAGTGTAATTAGCCTGAATACTACTGAAACGTTTCATGCAACCAGTGAGGAATGAAACCAAAAGTAATCGTGACTTGGCTGGCTTACCTGTGGTTGACCAGTGTTTTCCCGCGCTTGGCACCTGGTGCACGTTTTCCCGCCCTTGGCACCGATGCAAGTTCTAATGGGCGGACTACATTGCTTGCTTTGTCTTGATTGGTCAAGTGTGGTTTTAGTTTGACGAAAGTCATTGCAGCTCACTTTTTGCCCAATGACAGTGAATCAGTAAGGGTTCAGACCTTCAGCGTTAGATATCTAAAATTTACCAGGCCACTTTCGCATTTTCACTCGCTATGTGAAAACTTCAGGTAGCGATAAATATTCGCGTTAAACGCGAACGGCAGGCATTGCCATGTGGTCACGATGGATTTTCCATCATTTGGTACGTTTATCGACCGCCTTTAGCCCTTTAAAAGCCAGTTTTGTCCAACTAAAACAGCAGAAAAGTGGCAAAATCTCAACAAAACCGGAAACAATTAATTGAGACAACAATTTAGAATATTTTTTCTTCATTTTATGGTTAGCCAGTGAACACAAAGGATGGAGCAAACAAGCCAAGTCTAAAACGCGATGTATTGACGGAAAACGTTCACTGTACTATGCGATGCCGGATTACCCTCACATGCCGGATTAACATCACATGACCCACCTGTGACGCAGCGCATACTTCAAAGGCTTTTAATACAACGTCAACAACTCGCTGGCTCGTCAACACATTCCCGCCAACAACAGCCGCGGTTTCTGTTGGATCTAAGATACTGCCAGGCGGGATGATCACCTTTACTGGCGCTAAACAACCCTAATGGCGGGAAAAATGAATGTTAAAATGTGAGCAGGCAAAAGAAAGCTGAGTAAAATGCAACACAAAACACGTCTAATCTGTATTGCTGTGCGTAGAGCAATTTTCGACCGTTGAAAGCAGTTATTTGTTTGATTTAATTTCCTCCCGGCCGTAACGTGTTCTACGGACCAATCACAGCACAGATACTATTTTTAAACCCAAGCAAAACGTGCAACTTGGCTTTCTTGTGTTTCCCGCGCTTCGTAGCGGTTCAGTATACGTTCTTCATTTGCTTTCTAGGATTGCTGCGAATGACCAGAAGTCAGGTTTGGGTTTTCACTACTCAATTTTGATTTCACGTGGTCGGAAAGGAGGATTTACGATCAAGAATTTTTCTCTCATTTTTCTTTCCATCTTTTTGAAGAGAACAGTTGCTTGCGCAGCCAATAGGTTGACTGCATTGCCGCCATGTTGGCGCCAAAACAAAAGAAAATTTGCTCACATAGTTGGCATAAAAATGGAAGTTAACTCCCAGAGGAGAAAAATCTCATGTTCCTAACCATCCATTTGGCCGCCATGACGTAACGTGCAATCAACCTATAAGGGGTGCCTCGGACCCCAAGCACAATTTTGAAAGTTTTTCAATTAAAGCAAATAACTCAGTGTATCTTAGCATCAAACACTCGCTGATTTTGTTTTTGGCAGTCAAAGTTGCCCGAGGCATTCTCGGTTTGGTCTTTATCATGTCGCTGCCGTGTTAAGTTTTCTACTCAGTCCGATCAGCCTTGCAGAAATTTGAGTCATTTTCTTTGGGTTTTCTCCTAGAATAGTTTGGATTTTTTTTAGAATACGAACACTAAACAAATCCAAGCTAACGATCTAGAGTGAAATGGTAGAAAAGTTGGGCCCTCGCTTTTCTTTTTATTCTGACCACGAAAAACCAGCAGTGCGAAATTACAATCCAACACAGGGCTTCTACGCAAACAAGCAAATCGAGATAGTCTAAACAAGTAAGTCCAAAATGTTGTTAGTTACCTGGTTCAGCGGTATATCGTGTTTGACCATGCACCGTAGACAGTAGATGATGGCAGAGAAAGTGATGGCGCGCGGTGCATTACAGTTGCCATACATTTCCGGTCCAGTCCCCGCGAAATCAAACACTGCACTGCCCTGTAAAGATAACAAAGATACACTCAAACATATATGCTTATGTTCCGGTAGGTTTGAGGGAGTAGAGAGGCGAGGAATACAGTGACAATGATCCATTGTTTCAAGTCAAGTCAAGTCAATTTTATTTAACTCACACGAATATTTAGAGATGATTATTTTTTATAACTGGGTCACACACATTAGTATAAAGGATGCAGTAAATAGAGTAAAGACAAAAAGAAATTTTTTTTTAGAACTTTGTTAATTGTGTGAAGTTTGGGACACCCAAATAGCTAATAGAACTAACCGAGTAAGTGCCCAAAGCAAAAAGGAACATGGTAAAAATGGCAATTTAGATAAGAAATAATAATAATAATAATAATAATAATAATAATAATAATAATAATAATAATAATAATAATAATAATAATAATAATAATAATAATAATTAATAATAATAATAATAATAATAATAATAATAATAATAATAATAAATAATTTATTACTTCTAGAGCGCTATTTACAAAAACAGATCAACAGGGCTTTACAATCAGTCTCTTGGTTTTGTAAAAGTACTTAAATAGAAAATTGTAATACTGACAATATCAATATAATATTACTTCCTGAACTAACTACTGAGAATAAAATATAGAAATTTTTTTATTTGATTACAACATACCTCCTTCTCATCAATGGATATCGTGAGTTTAATGCGCGAACCATCATCCATGTGATCCTCAGAGAATAAAACTGTTTTTCCAGTGCGCTCCTACAAAGCAAAACAAGAAATAACAATGATGAAGCACCTACAGTGAAACCCCACTTTTCGATCATCCCGAGTTTTCGTGGCCCAGACAAATAATCATTCCTTTTCCAATCTAAAAATCACATTAACCGTACCTACTCGTTAATGCGGCCAACGCCAACCTGTATGACAAGCGTTTATTAGCCAAGCGCAAAGCTTGAGACACGAGCAATGAGCGGAGGCATTTTTTTCCCCTCTCGCCTCGCGCTCCGCGCGCGGGTCACGCGCTTCACGCTCGATGTCTCGTGCTTCGCGCTTGGCTAAATAAACGCCTGTCATGCAGGCTAGACCAACGCTAACTTTAAGGACTGAGTTTCAAATTGTTATTTTCGTTATACATTCGCCCTGTTAATACGAAATTTCGACACTGAAAATACCAAGTGGCCTTAACGGGAAAAACACAAATTGACCAAGAAAACAAATAAACGTTAACTTTTCCAGCTATATGTGGTAACTGGTTTTAAGGCAAATTCACTTTGTTATTCATGTCGCCTTCCTATGCTATTTTCTCCTTGCGTTTGTTTCCTTTTTGTAGGTTATCAAAATTTGTCACTAACCCGTATTACGACCAAAATTCCATGACAAATGAAATTTGTATAGCGCATAATTCCATGACGAGATGATCAAATGCGCTTTGCAGTGTGGGGACACTCTACAGATCGAATTGGAATTTGAAACGTTGGTTTTGAAGGAGAGGGGTAAACCGTGTACACGGAGAAAAACCCCTCAAAGAAAGAACGAGAACCAGCAACAAACTCAACCCACATATGACGCCGAGTCCGGGAATCGAACCCGGGCCACATTGATGGGAGGCGAGTGCTCTCACCACTGCATCATCCTATGGGGGGATTCCACTGTAACGAGCGCGCGTTTTAAGTCTGCGGTTGCCTTGCTTCCTTAGTTTCACCAACAGGAACGCAACCTTTGAGATTGAGATTGGAAAAACATACACACTGGAGAAACACACGAAGAGGCAAAGACAAAAGAAAGAGATGAAGATTCAGTTCTCGACGCGAAAAATTCGAACAAGTGAAACGGTGTTTAGCATGCGTTCCCAAGTTTTGATATCCTTACCTTCGTTTTCGCTGCAATTTGTTTCAACATTTCTCGAACAGCTACTTCAGCGTTGTTCTAAAATTAAAACAGTCAAAAACACTTTCTAAAATTCGCAATACGATTATTTCATCTGTCAAAGAATAAAACTTGACATGACAAATGTTCAGAACTTGAAATCAGGAACGCTGGAAACGTTTTAGTCAAACGAAATCCATCAGGGCTCCGTTGTTGAAAAACCAATTAAGTTAATCCTAAGGTTAACGTGAACTTTGATTCAAGTTTAATTACTAATCAATAAAGATTCTTCCAAAAGATTTTCTCCCTTATCTTTGACTAAGATTTTACTATACCATTAGCTTATAACTATCCTATTAAAAACATTTTTAATTTTAATGATTAGCGATAATCGGCTTTCGAACAACCGGGCCCGGGAATAGTGTTACCTTACCTGAATGTACTTCATGTACGCCTGCACAACTGGTAGACTGTACTCGTCTATCAAGCCACTAATAAGCTTAATTCCCTAAAAACCGAACAAGAAACGAGTTTTACAGACAAGACAGATAAATAAAGTCCAACATAACAGCTCTAAGGAGGAAGAGGTGGAAATTAAACAACGCAAGGAGTGTGATACAGTTATGTTAAAACAGAAGGTAAGTAAGAGAGAGGATACCTTGTGATTGGCTGCCACTTGTGCTTTGAGGTCTGACAGGTTGTCATGGAGATTACGAGTTCCGCTACATCCGGGATACTTTCCGGGTTCCATCAACTTCTCAATCAAAGCTGTTGATCATGAACGGAACATCGAACATTACTTTATCAGCCAACGAATACGATCACTGACACAATCTTAATTAGCAATCGTACCGATCATAATTACAGAAACCGTGCATGAAAGATTGTTTAGCAGGTTGTCAAAAATCATTGTTTTACCTTCTTCTTGGAACACGCCTTCTTTGACAATTTTAAATGACTTGAACACAGCTCCCTCCTCAAATATAGAATGAGAGTTAGAAGGCATGGACCCTGAAATAACAATATCAGAATTTCACCAACAACGACAACAACTGATAATTTTGTGGCAGTGATAAAGGGAAATATTAGGCTATATGGGAAAAGGTAGAACGATTATAGGGCGAAAAACAAGAGATCATTTTCATAATTTGGTCAAAAGTACTATACTCGAACGGGACCACCAAACCACAAAATAGATGGTGGTCTCTGCCTGCACCCCCTTTCCTCAACCTCAAAAGATGATGTCTTCATTGCATAGCCACCCCTCTATACAGCAGTAAAAAATGACAGTGAGATTCAAACCTCGCTTTTCTTGTTTATTTAGCAATGCTGACTCTTGCTAGCTGAATATGTTCATGTCAACTCAAATTTTAAAGCAAATACAATTTTGTCGATAACGTTCAGGATAGCTGGTGTCTTCGATAACCCCCCTACCCCAGACAAGGTGGGTCCTCCTCGAACAACCTTGTTATGACCAGAGCTGAGTTGCTCGAAGCATGGTTAGCGCTAACCATTGGTTAAGAGGTATTAAAACCTATAGGTTGTCATGGTATTTAACCCGGGTTAGCGCTAACCATGCTTCGAGCAACTGGGCCCAGTTCCTTTAGCGAAGAGAGCATATAGTGGAAAGAAGAAACTATACCTGGTGCAGAACCTCCAATGTCGGCGTGATGACCACGACTAGCCACAAAAAACACGGGCTTGGGTTCGCCAGGATAGAACACCTAAAACGAAAAGGAAAAACAGGTCTTGAATTTTCATTTAGCTGTTATAAATTTTTCTTGAAATTTCAGCGCTTTATGTGTATTTTACGTTCCATTCACACCAATTCAACAGTTTTTTGGTAAACGTGTTTGCCAAAATGAAAACCGGTGACCGGAAACTGAAAAACTAAAATTTACCAGGGTTTGAGTAAGCTTTTCATTTGAGTGTAGAAAGCAATTCGCGTTCGCTTTGTTTTTGTTTTACTTCGCTCTGTGATTGGTTAGTAAGACTCGTGCAACTTTCTTAGCCAATCAAAAACCAAACCAAAAGCATCGTGGCTTGCTCGCACCCGCTTTCCCGCGCTTGGCGTCTGTTACGTGTAATTACTTTGAATTCTGATAGGTCCATTGCTGGGTCCATTGCGCTGTTTGGATTTGAGTAATTGTTTTGATTTTGGTTTTATGACGCTCAATTGGAAACGTTCTAACCCAACGATAGTTCAAGAACCATACTATAAAGAATGACAAGTGTCCTTACCGGGGTGATAACAGTCAGATCTGGCAGATGTGTTCCTCCAGCGCTCGGGTGATTACTAAGGATGACGTCACCTTCCTTCAGATCATCTCCCAACGTATTAATCTAGAGGGGAAAAAAATGTTTCACGCTAAACAAGAAATCAAGTTGGAGAATAGCAATATTCAATGCCGCCATTTTTTAATCAACTGTCAATAGACATAATTTTTCCTGACCTGGTATTGTACAGTTTCCTGCATAGAACCGAGGTGGACTGGGATATGGGGTGCATTGGCGACCAAGCCTCCGTCAGGACCAAACATGGCGCATGAGAAGTCGAGTCGCTCCTGTAAAGGGTCACAAAAGATATATCGCGTGAAACTTGTGCGTGTTAAAACCGTGTTTAGTAAACCTTGCTTAATTTGTACACTGGGGCTGTAACCGTCCGGAAGATTTTTAGAGTTCTCAAAATTGTCTCCAACAACAACAACAACAACAACGACAAACAAACAAAGCAAAACAAAATACTTTAACATAACATAGGAAAATACCATTTTAGTACCCGCCATACTTTAGCTAACTTGAAAGAACATCCAGATAGATTACAGCAACAGACAACGCATGTTACTTAAATAACGCAACTGAAAAACACAACTTGATAACTCTTAAGAAACAACAACAGTCAAAGGAAACTGCAAATTTAAAATGCAAATAGCCAAGTAGATAGCCCCCTTTATAAACATTTCCTCAAGAACACGTCTTTCATACTAATCAGAGCGAAGACTGATTAGGTATAAAACCCAAACCACGCGTGACTTGTCAGAAGCGCGTTTTTCCGCGCTTGGCACCGGCTGCACGTTTTGCTTCCAGCTCTGATTGGCTCACTGTGTTATCTACGTGTGCTGTGATTGGTCAAACGTGGTTACTTTGATTTTAGTTTGAAGACACTCCTCTTCTAAACGACGTAACAATAGGCGCATTCTTTCGGACAAATTTTGCAATTCTTACGCAGGTTGAGGAATAACAGAATAGATAGAACATCAGTTTCCAAAAGAACGCAATCAAGCTTCTGTCTGTTAATCTGAAAACCTTCACAAAAGAGAGCAATTCCTCAAATTCTGAGTAAACTTAAGTTTATTGTTCATTCTGCTACTGAGCTGGAGAGAAGAATGAAAACAAATCATATTCTGTTGAATCCGAAAACACAATTGGTCCCAAAAGAACATGTCTTTCTTGAATACTTATAAATTGCCACAAGTAGTTGTCTCACCTTGATGTTAGTTGAAATTGATGTTCGCTGAAGAACTCTGTTGAACAAAGAGCAAAAATAACCCATTAACCGTCCGAATTTATCGTTTACAACTGAACTCGAAAAATGATTTGTACTAACCGGCCCATCTGTTCGGCAGTGCTCATAAAACGGTGGGAAAATATCGAAAGCTGCAAATAAATAGATAAATAAAAAACAAATTGAAAATCCCTTTAGAGTGAAAGCTAGATTGTTATAGATGTTTGGTTTATCAACAGAGTTGATAACTAAAGGTAAATTGGCCACTGTAAAGAGATTCGAGTGCTGACGTTTACAGCGTTAGCCCGTCGTCAAGCGAAAGGGCTAACGCTCAAAACGCCAGCACTCGAATCTCTTTTCTATGGCCAATTTACCTTTAGTTATCAACTTTGTTGATAAACCAAACATTCGTTTCTACTCCCCACCGACGCAGCACCACAGTTTCTTTAGAAACTAACCACTTATGAATTGTTATTATAAAACGTTGAAGTTCATTTCTGACCCAAAACAAGATGCAATACTTTTGAAATTATTAATCACTTATTAAATAATTCGGATTCACACAAAACACCAAAAGATGCAGAAACAACTCTCGGTGAGTTTTGCAGTAGGTTTTCAACAATCATTACCTGTATGGCATCCAGTTGTGTTCCAATACTCTTCTTTCCTTGGTTTCCTCCAATCTGAAAGCAACAAAAAATCGCGTAGTAAACAACTTCAATTCAGTGGAGACGCGGTGGTGTTGTGGCTAGCATACAGGCCACAGTTGTTCAAAGAGCGGATAACTTTATCCAGCGGATAAAATGTTTTTGTTGGAGTATATTTTATCTGCTGGATAGAGTAATCAGTTCTTTGAACAACCGGGGCCAGGACGTTAGATCTGAAGATCGGTTATTCGTATTGTTTCATTTGGCAAAAAACTTTGCACCTCTTCTTCCAGGGTACAGGTAACTGACACACTGCTGGGGTAACGCTGCGATGGACGAGCATCCAGTTCTTGGGGGAGTAACAATATTTCTAGTTGCTTTATACTACAAAAACCAGGTTGAGCTCCACCGAATGCGGCCCTGAGGCTGGAAGCAACTTTACCTTATGTATTCACTTTGTTATGGAACTGAAAAAGATCTCCTGGGCGAGAGAAGTCCTTAAAAAGACCCTGAGCGATTTTCAACAATCTCTACTAGACTCAATAATTTTTCGCGATGAGTACTGAGTGTCAGGCCGTCATTGAAAGAAGACTGGGAAGAGGAGGGGGTGGGTGGGGATGAAGGATCTTGGAACAACCCAAGGTTAGGTAGAGAGGTCCGGTGCTGGGCCCCGCAATCGCTGAATCCATTTAGGACAACAACCTTTGATTTTCCCACTGCATCTGCTAGAAGCAATTTACTCCATCGGCAAAATATTAACATGATTGCGCCCCAGGCTAATGCCGAAGAAGATGTTTCGAGACAGATTGGTTTGGAACGAATCCTGAAACTCTACCTATTTAAGACATTTCCTTATGATAAATTCGAACCATTCTGACAACAACACCCTAAAGAAAAACCATTAGCAAATCGTTGAAGACAGAACCGTGAAAACCAGACCCTATAGGAATATTCCCACAAATGAGAGACGAGTACATGTCGCCTAACCGGGTACAGCGTATAAGCGGATGCGTTGTATCAGCATTTTTAAGCCAACATGGAGGAAGACTTTATCACACACCTGAATCTTGATATCTCCTGATTTTGTTACGATTGCCTTACACTGCGGTTCTACAAGAATTGTGCTGTGAAAAGAAAAAAAAACATGTAATCAGAAAGGAACAGTTTTGGCTAAGTAGCGTGTTTCCTTTCGCCAACTGATCCTAATTTTAAAGAGATGTTTTTGGCTAATTCAGGTAGATATGCTGCAAAACTCCGCTAATACAAAGCGACTTTGAAACTTGCACACTCGCCGGCTTAAAACAGATTTTTGTCCGTCAATGCGAGGTAGATAAGGTATGTTGATCTCCAACTGACCTGGTTTTGTCCACAATAACTGCCGGACCGTCTATTGAGTGGCCAGCGGATAACTCCTCAAGGAGATAGATCGTGGTCTCATGAAAACCATCTTCAAAATAACACTTCGTTACCTGATATAGGAAGGGAAATACACAATTAAAGAAAACTTTATCAGTTCGTCTAAACGATCTGTTAATGGAGCACTCGACCGCAAAAAAAAAAAAATAAATAAAACCGCCTAGTTCAGAGATGAATACTTAATTTCTTTTGTCGTATTCACCTAAGCCTCGTAGCCAAGCTAGAATTTTAATATAACAAAATTGGTCTATTGATCTCCGCAATGGGCAACACATACTTTTTTCACAGGGGGAGGGGTGGTAGCCACTGGCACTTCGTGCGCAACTGACGTTTTCGAGTGTCCAGTCCCTCTCACTCTGATGTCATCAACAAGGATTTGGCGACTTGGAATGGTGAATCCAAACTCCCGTATGTACCTAACATCAAACAAAACCAAATCGTCAAGTGGCTGCAATGGGTGAAGAAGATTAAAGCTGCGATTAAACCGGAACTTTTACCGCGATAGAGCTTTCACTAAGGTAAAGATAAAACTGCAAGTGATCGTTCTTTCAGGGGCTAAATTTCCCGTGAAAAATATCCATGGATGTTACTGATTCGGCGTTACAAAAAGACTTAGATGCGCCCAGACAGATAAATAATTAATGGCAATAACAGGATCGTAAAGATCATGTCTTTAACTACTAATATCAAAGAACAAATTCTCCTCTCTTGTCCCCATACTTTTCTCATAAATGTACTGGGGAGAAGCTATTAAAATATAAAGAAAATTCACCTTGGATGATCATATCCTTACTTCTCATGACCTCAGGGGTTGAATAAGCATTGATATCAAAAGGAGAAATTTGATGCTGATCACTGTAAGGGCTTAAAGGGTTAAAGTGTTGTCCACTAAGCAAAACTAACTTTAATATTTTGTGCTGGATTTACGCTGTTTGTTATCGTTGGCTGGCATCGCATTTCGCGGGGGAAAAACCTGACCGCAGCCGCTATCATGGCGATATGTTAAGGGTAGAACCTTCTTTCGCTACTGCGCATACGTTCTGCGCACCTCGAGATGGGAGACTAGAATATTTCTTAAGGACGGTGCCTACTATTACAATTACTCTTACTATCAGAAAGGCAAGATTTAGCAAGGGTTATTGGAATACAAATATAAAATTAGGGGTAACCACGCATTTTAAAGAGATAATTAAGCTTCAATTTGGTAAAAGCTACCATACCTTGCTACATATTTTAAAGCTTCTTGGAATTACTGTTGCTTAATATCTCTAGAAAAAGTGTGGTTACCCTTCTGTTTTCTTTTCGGATTACAATAGAACTTGATAAGATCTGCTTTACCCGGATAGTCATTAACTGTGCAAAAATACTTCTGTATTTGGAAGCATTGTCCTTCATAAAGAAATATGGCAAACTATGGTACTACGGAAAATCTAGCACGGGGAAGCCCTTTACCATGAAGTAAGCGCCAATGAGCTTTATTTACCTTTCGTTAAAAGCTTGTCCGAAATCTCCATGGCGACAGGCATCTCCCGGCTACGAAGACAAAAAACAAACGCGACAAACAAATAGCTTGAAGTTATGGGGGAAATGTGACCTAACTTTAAATGAACACAGTGATAAAGATACAGTAAAAACTTCACATTTACCTGAGCATCAGGTTTTTGAGGGACAGCAGTGCACATCAAGGCGCAGTCTGTACCGCTGTACCGCATATGAAGGAACGCTTCTGTTGAGATTTGACTCCTGCAAATGTTGGAAACACAACAACACTTGTGAATGGTCTGGTAAAAAAACAACAACCTAGCCTACCACGCTGTTGCTTTTAGGAAAGGAGTCGTGTTACTCTACTCCCCACAAACACCTGCTTGCCGGACGTCGGCATTGCTTTACCGCGGCTTAACCAATCACAGCTCCCCTAGAAACGGCTAAGTCGCTAACAACTACCTTATTTGGTTAAAAAAATATCTGACCCCTTGTGACGAGTCAGAAGAATCTGAAAACTAAACGGGAAGAGAGTCTTTTCTCGAAACTATGCACTTCTACCTGTTTAAATTTCTGAAATGTGGCATAATCCTTTGATGTGCCTAACTTTCGTTTCAAAATCTTACAGTAAAACTTACTCCTCAAATCCTTGGCTCTTCAGTTCCTCGATGCACTTTTGTGTCAAGAAATCAATCCTTTCGTCCAAAAAGCCAAACGACTCTGCAACAAAACATACGAGGTTGCTGACAACACACAATTTACACAACTCAACATTCAATTTCTACCAAAAACAATGAAGAGAACTGTCCTCGTATCGTACCAGTCTCAGAAAATGTCGCCTGCCTGCATTCTTTGTCCGGGTCTTCACATTTCAACGGTTTTATCTTTTATTTCACTCACAGAGTCGATGAAAGAGGCCTATGAGAACTAGGCAAGCTGGCTTCGTGAACGCGGATCATACCCGGTAAATACGTCAGAAAAATAAACCCAAAGCCACAGTTTTTAACAACAAATATTACACCTCTAACCCTTGTTATATTCACGAGCGCAGGGTTCCTGTGCTTCATGGACCACATCTGCTAGTGCCAGTCCGTACGCGGACAGGATACCGGCAAACCTGACAAGTAACATAAAACAGTCATATGTCCCTTATATCCTGGAACAAACATCGGGAGTGACTATTCTTTTTTTTCTTTTTCAAGGGGGTTAGTTACTGTAGAAACTATGGTGCTGCGTCGGTGAGGAGTGGAAACGAATATTTAACAATTAGACGGCGAGCTCGAGGTTTCTATCGGCTGATAGTTGGCGAGGGGCGAAGCCCCGAGCCAACTATCAAAGGCGATAGAAACCAAGAGCTCACCGACTAATTGTTTTAGCATACTCAGTGATCGATCTATGAAGCAAAAAAATCTTTTTATTTCATAAAGTTCGATATATTTGTGCAATGATGCATGCCAAATCGCGCACGCTCTGACAAACTGCCGTCTTTCGATCGATAGACGGCACCTGTGTAACCAATCAGATTGCGCGTTAAGCGATAGTCGGTCACTTAGGTATGCTAATTGGTTTTATCAACAGAGTTGATAACTATTTGGCCACCGAAAAGAGATTCGAGTGCTGACCTTTCGAGCGTGAACCGTCAGAACGAATAAGGATTCTGACGAAGGGTTAACACTCGAAACGTAAGCATTCGAATCTCTTTTCGGTAGCCAAATTACATCATCAATTCTGTTGCTGAAAACAGATCTTCTTTTTCAACTTTGATCCCAAATGTAGAAACTATTCAGCACTTGTCGACGATACTTCCAGCTAAAAAATCGTTCGTATCAAAGCTTCTTGATGAAAGCCTACGCGACAGAGCAAAATTAATCAAAATCAGAAATCGAGTGATACACGTTTGTGTTTTGCAATGTAACTCACCGGTGAATAAACACAGTGGACATTCCTAATGACCTTGCAATAGAACACGCGTGCTGCCCGCCTGCCCCGCCAAAACACGCCAACACGTGACGGGCAGTGTCGTGACCTCTCGCCTCAGTTAATGCTCTGATTGGTCGACACATAGTCTCGTTGGCAACTGTAATGAAGCCCATAGCAACTTGCTCCACGCTCAAAGATCCCTTCTTTGCACCATCGCTTTGAGATGACAGAAATTCGTTGACCTAGTTGCACAGAAGAGAGATGCAGTCAAGATTTCTCAACATACTGTAAAGCTCTACTGAGGTTGGAGTTCAGATTCTGGAAAAAGTGAACTATTAGAACAACCTAAGAAAATTATCTGGTCAAAAACTAGTATATTTTAAATAAATGCGCTTTATTATTTTTTCAACCAAATCGGGCCTTTTTTTTTCAACTTTACATGAATGACATAAACCACTAATATTTTCACACGAATTCGCCGCATCGGCACAAAACACACCCAAATTGTCCATGGTGTTAAATTACCCAATATTAAGTCTAGCAAATTAAATCACCCTTTTCAAGATTTTCTACAGCATTACAATACTGCACTACATTGGTAGATCCTGGAAAAGGGTCAGGGAGGGGAGGGGGGGGAATCCGGACCCCAGGTCCTCTTTCTGGTTTCAAATCTGAAGTTTTCCAGTTTATCTTCAAATAGTGAAATGCGTTCGTACTCAGGAAAAATGCCGTTTACCTAGTTTACCAAGAAATCAGTGAAATGTAGGCAGACTTTTATGTTTGTTCAGGGAACACTTCCTAGAATGCGTAGGCTGTTTTTTTTTTGTTTTTTTTTTTACGCGGGATGACGTAGTCAGCCAGCGTCTTAAATTCGGGAGCGCATTCCTTTCGTCGTCTTGGGAGTCAAAAATTGCCATGTTTTTTTAACTTTCCCGTATCCCGTGCCCGTCCCGAAAGAATTGTGTGATTTTTATTGGCTGTAACTTTGAATCACGTGCAAGTCAGGTTGGATTGCACCATAAATGTTTATTTCACCAATAATTTGCATAATGTTGTTTACGACGTCACTGATGCGTGACATGGCACTTTCCGCGGTAAAAGCGGGTAAATCGAAAGAATAACTTCTAAGAAGCACTCGACATTTAACATGGGAAATTGGAGATTTCCTGGCGAAGGAATCATGCTTTGTGTGACAGTTGTAGAACCACGATGAGACTGAGAAGAGGTCATTTATAAGCTTACTTTATCGTAATCACTAATGGAATTCCAGTACAACTACAAGGGAAGCAACATAATGCGACCATCGTGACTCAAACTATACCATTAGCAAGGATAGTTTCATCAATCTGCGAAGCATACAATTGGAATAAATGAATCAGCATCACGCGTCAATGCCAGTATAGGCATCTTGTTTCATTTAATTTTGCCGCAAATAAAAGTTTACAGATTGGACAAGATCCTTAGGGAACCGATTTTTGAACCTTCAATCGTGCATACAAAAAACAATTTAATTATGCTGAGAAATTAATTTCGTGGAAGATACTGATGGCCATGTAGGAGAGACCCTGGGAATGAGGTTGGTCAGTTTTAAGTGTTACTTTAGCCTGTTAAACAACGAAAGCCGGGAAAATATCGTTTTAATCAACGATTGTAATGCATAAACCCATTTCACTGAGGGTTAAGCACAAACAAACAGACAAACCAATTTGTTGAAATCGCTTACGAGTTACTTGGGAGCTTTTCTGTGTTCTCTCAAAGAGCAATAAAGATAGCAACGGAGGAAAATGCGAAACGTAGAATAGTGATCACACTAAAGTTTTTCCATCCAACCTCTTCTGTCAATTTCTTGAAAGCTGCCCATGAACCTTCAAAGTCCAACGGGAGGTCTTCAGTTTTTCCAAATATTTTTGGGAAAAACCTGTTGAAAATGAAGTAATTAAATAATAAATATTAACTATTTTAAATATACCATTTCCGAGTTGCTTTGAACCTCATTATGAAAGTGAGGCATGCAAAGCTTTTCATGTGAAAATTAGTTTTGTTTGCATAAGAATTAAAACTAATTTTCATAACACTATGCACGAAGCCTCTTTTTCATTATGAGGTTCAAAGCAACTCGGAAACGGTCTACCATCTACAATTTCCTTAAAGGAGGCGGAAGGAGAGGGCTCTGCTATGAAGACGCTGGAGTGCATAAAAAAATTTGCAGATGCTTACAGGAGAATGAGAAACACAAACAAGAGTTGATCCACTGCTTCCTATCCACGTCTGTCGAATGGGTTATTATTTCTTTTAGAAAACAAATCATGGAAAATTTCTGGTGTTTCTAAAGAGCTATTATAAAGAAACACAGCTTTGAATCAAATTATCAGAGAACTGGCAAATTTACAACAGGTTTTTTTCAAGTCATCAGGATACTCATTATTACTGTACACATGTACATTCATTACATGAATGTTTGCATTCATGCAATCTCAGAAGGCGATAGTGTAGCATGGTGGTGCTCACATGTAACTACAGTCAAACCCTGCTATTTATGGACGCCGTTGGGACCAGAAAAGGGAGTATCATTATTAAAGGGGAAGCATCATGGGGTTTTCCGTATCTTTTGTTAAAAATGATGAAATAAGACTTTCAATCAGCTGCCAAATAATTCTAGGATGATAAGAGGAAAGAAATCCACTCAATTCTTGAAAGGAACAACTCGTGATCTGTTCTAGAGCATTTTGGAAACAAAAATGTGAGAACTTGAAAATATTAGCCTAACATTTTTCAAGTTTCAATCCATACTGGCCTCCTCTGTCTCTGGCCAGAGGCACTAATCGACAGTTTTATTGCACTGGGGTGATAATTTATAACAAAGTTGACAGACTTTGACAGACAAACATTTTGGGGTTTTGAAATGACAGCAAATTTGTGTGATACTTCCCCTTTAAGCAGCTTAATTTCCCCTTTAAGCAGGACAAAGAATACTGTCTGTAATAACGAGTGTCCGTATCAAGCAGGTGTCCTTAAAGTGGGGTTCCACTGTACACACAAAAAGAATACTTATAATAAATGTCATAAAATGTTGTGAGAACTTTTCACAAAGAATAACATTCAAATTTCTTACTCGGGTAGAATTCTGCCAAGAACCAGGTTCGCATCTGTCACAGCCAATGGACCACCTACAACAAATACAAAACATTTTACAATAACTGTCAAAATTCCCGCACACTGATTGCTTCGTAGCTTGATTGTCTTAAGAGTACAGGCAACAATAAATGACATCAGATGTAACATGCACGCTTTCTCCATGGAAAATAACACCAAAGTTTTCCACTTGTACTCTTTCCATGTTATTGTTAAAACAAATTGACGGCAGAATTCTATGGTCAAAACTCTTATACATCATAAAATGTTCAAAACGTGACAGTGAAATGACTTGAGTTTGAACATTTTATGACCTCATTTTGTAGTCTACAAGAGTATATAGACCATAGAAATTGCCATCAATTTGTTATTGTTACTAAAGAACGGTTAATCACTGCATGACAATTCTGACAAAAAGAAGTGTCGTATTGATCAAAATCCTTAAAAACAGTGCTAGTTCTGTATTCTGTGTGGCAGAATGTTATTTTTAATTAGTTACCTTTCCTGTAACACACTGGTCCTGGATGGGCACTGGCTGACTCTGGTCCCACAACAAACAGCCCCGCCCTAAAAAACAGGCGTGATCCACCACCTGCTGCAACAGTGTTGATATCCAGCTGTAAGACAGAATAAAATAATAATATACAGCCCTGTAAAGGATTAAGGCTGCTATTTCGTTTTGTTGCCAGCAATTTCTTTAATGGGCCTTGAAGAAGTTTGGGCAATGGGGCCTTGTTATATTATAATTATAATGATATATGTGAAGTAACTGTTGATTAAAATTTATTGATAGCATTGCTTTGTACTAATTATCATTGTAAAGGTTTTGTTGAAAAGTGTCCTTTGCCCAGAGAGACAAATTGTATAACTGGTGTAACTGCTTTTTCAAATTAAATTAAATTATCAAACACAATGTGATAAACACTTTATAACACAATTTTAAAGCTGTCTATAGCATTATCGGTTATCTATATTTATGTCATATTACCTGGGGTGCCTGTATAGTAATTCCAGCAGTCGTCGTCTCAAACACATGTTCATACTGACCAGCAAAGCGAGACACATCAGTTGACGTCCCTGAGAAAACAAGGAGCAGCATTTAACAATAACACTTCAAAGTGTGGTGCTGTAAAAATCACCTGACTGTTCACACTGGTAAGACCGTGGCAATGCTGATTTTCAGTTTAAGTCTTTGTTGGACCAATGAGACCTCTAATGTTCGGAAACTCTCACATTTACTTCACCACCAAATCCACTTGCTTGGGTGTTGAAATTGATTATAAACTGAACTGGGAACCGCAAGTTAAAGCCCTGCACTATAAGTTTGGAGGAAAGCTAAAATTCCTTAAAAAGCTCAATTGCAAAGCCCTACCCTCAGGTGTACTAGAAGAAATATATTTTAAAGGGATTGTCCCAAGCATCACGTACTGCATCGCTATTTGGGGGTCCTGTTCACCATCTACATTTAATGAATTGGAACATTTACACTTGAAAGCAGCCAAACTAATCCATAAACTGCCCAGCGAAACTCCTGACTCTGACGTCCTTGACCTAGTTAAATGGAAATCATTAGGCTATATTTACAAACGTAGACTTGCTTCTATAATGTATCAAGTTTATCATATTAGTTTACCTGATCAACTTACTGCCCTTTTCACAAAACGCAACATTGATAGTAATTATAACCTAAGGCGTATTAACGTCTTTCCATATGTAAGGTGTAACAGTGACCTTGGTAGAAATAGTGCAAGGTACAGAGGGCCCATTGTCTGGAATTTGCTGCCTAAAGCCATCAAGGATGCTTCCTCCCTACAGCTTTTCAAACAAAAACTTAGACAGGCCTCAAGGACATTAGATCGTATTCAATTCGAAAAGGAGGCCTGTGTGATAACATCAAAGCAAACGGATTTTTTATATTTCTAAGTTCTTGAAATTTCTTTACTTTTTCTTTAGAATTGTACGTATATTTAAGCAGTTTTTTAGTTCCTGGCAGGTCCACACCAGCCTTTGGGTTGCCACAAACCGACCTGTCTTAACAAAAATTATATGTATGTATGTATGTATGTATGTATGTATGTATGTATGTATGTATGTATGTATGTATGTACTTCAAAAGAAGATCTCATTTAACTTGCTGTGATTTATAGTCAATTCTCGCAAAGAGGACACCATTGTTAAGACAGGCACCTGATGGGAGCACAGCTGATGATAAATATGACGTCCTTGTGGCCTTAGTCATTTCACATACCATATCCATACCCCTTCCCCCTCCCCCCATCACAGTTTAACAGTAAAATTTGGGCTTTTTCCAAAGGAAGAGAAGAGAAGAGAAGAGAAGAGAAGAAACCTTCATAAAGGTAACCCAATCAGTATCAAAGCGCAGTATGTATAAAATAATTATTGCAATAAAACTACTTGCAAGAGCTACAAATAATTATAATACAAAATCTAAATAATGGGTTTTGGACAAGAGGAAATGTCATGGAAAATTTCACCAAATTCTTTGATAAGTAAGATCACTTTTCCAAATCTCTTTCATGAATTATTAAAGAGGTTGAGGAATATTAATATTTCTTTATTTAAAGTAATGGTTATCAGTACCTCCCATGTCAAATCCAATGACTGGCTGATCACTTTCTCTCTGAAAAGTTGTCATTGCATAGCCAACCTGGTCAAATAATAAACAATAAATTGATTAATCAATTTAGAAACTGTAAAATGTTAGCTATGTATAGAGAGAGAGGATCATTTTCTTTCTTTTTTAGGTGGGAGGGGGAGGGCTGGCATTGGAGGAAGAAAGGGCAGGGAAGCTTGTTTTCTTCATAAATGACCTGAAAGTAGTGAAACTGTTTTGCAGAAACTTACCACTCCTCCTGCAGGTCCAGAAAGAATGGCTCTGGATCCATAAAACCTGAGTGAGATGTAAAATAATAATTATTGTCACAATACAGCCTAAATTTATCTGTTACTTAATAACTTATTTTTCAAGTAATAATTTCACTAGTTGTCAAGACAATCAAATCTTTTTTTCGTAATTATAGAGAGTAACATAAGAAATAAAACGTTGTTAAACACAAAAAAAGCAGCTCTATGCCCACTGGGGGCAAGGACTAAGAGAGAGAAACACAAAAAAAAAAGGCTGGTGAGAGACAACATTTACAAACAAATCTGTGCCATCTACAGAGAGAAAGAAGGACTTGAACCCAAACTATAAATTACTCCTCCCAAGTTACAAGTCACTAAGTTTTTGGCCACAAATTACGTTGAGTTTCACATCCATAACAGTCTTGTTGCTTTATGAATAAAATGAACCTACAACTGTCAATATCACCCTTTCCTGGGTATTCAACCACAACAAGTGTTATGCCAAGCACAACCCTTAATGGCAGCTCTATTTTCAATTCAGTTCCACACTGTTAAACATGCAAATTTCATGAGCATGAGTTCTTCAAGATGGCTTCTTGGACACCACACAAACTTCCTTCTCCTGATGCCTTTCGATGCAATTTAAAATCAGTGGAATTTTTTTTTATGCAGGGCTTCTGATAATTCGCGGGAAAAAAAGTCAAATTTCGCGGGATTTTTGGAGACAAATTCGCGGAGAAAACGGCCGATTTCGCGGGAATTTCGCGGGAATTTTCGGGGCAAATTTTCGCCGAAAAACAAAGAAAAGAAAGCCAAGAAGAAAGATTCCAGAAAAAAAAAGATATATTGGAAGGATGCCAAATTCAGGGCAAGAAAGAAAACACAAAAGTTCATCCAACACAGTTCTCAAGGCAATTGTACTTGTTTCGAGCTACAAGAAAAACATAAGCTTTACCGAAACGCCCGGCCGGTTCATGAACCTCCTTTTTCAGCTGCAATTTAGAGCCGCACACAGCAACGCAATAAATTTCTTTTCTCTCCTTGGTCTCTTATGTTGCTTTGCAGTTTACAAGGCAAGATTGTTCGTGATCGAAGGTTCAAATCCATTTGTGAAGTCAAAACATTGTTGTGTCTTCGATCGTGTCCTGAACGTACGATTAAACAAGTGCCTGCATTACTACAGACAGCAGTTTCCTTTCCAACTCCGTATAGTGTCACCGAAAAGTCTTCTCATTTCTTGTGCCCAGTTTTTCGCAACATTAATCTAAGAACGCCTGGTAGTTATGGTACGTTATGTTTACTCGTGGCACTGACGAAATTTCAAGATAAGTTTGCATTTATGGAAAGTAAACAGCCCCAGTAGCCAAGATAAGTTTCAAATATGTTGTACCGACATGTATTTGGTAGGATTTTTAACGAATTTCGCGGTATTATGCGTTTTTTTGTGAATTTCGCGGGATTCCGCGGATATACCTGAATTTCGCGGCTCCGCGACCGCGCGAAATATCAGAAGCCCTGTTTATGTGAGAGGGAAAATGTTTTACAATTATTAATAATAAATATACTACCGGTATTACTTACTTGGCAACAGGAGTAAGCCCTCCATCAGACTGCATGAACAGAACTTTGTCCTTCAAATAGATAAAAAAATAAGTTTATTTTCATTAATCAATATTAATTAGATTATAAATTATTAATGACTTTCTTGTTAACGTCAAATTGATCATGTAATGCACGTTGCAAAGTTCAATTTAATTTTTTCATGCCCCAGCATGCAGGACATATTTGTCACAACTTTAAAACTTTCAACTTGAGGGTTTAATATAGAATTGATAACCTTTTCATCTTTTATTTTTATTTATTTGTTTATGCATTTTTTATTCCCTAGGAAACTGTTGGTGTTAATAATAAGATGGGATAGTGGTGGATAAATAAACTGTGGAATATGTACTCATGTAGCATCAATAATTCTGTACACAAATCTTGCTAATACTAGTCCTGAAGCCTTTCAGGTTGCAGGAACCAATAGAGATAAATATGTACAGTATTTTAAAATTGTCTTCTAAATGGGTTTGCCACATTTCACCTTAACCTTTTAAAGACCCAGTATCAAAATGCTTATTCTCCCAAATGCTTTCCATACATTTCTTATGAAGAGAGCTGTGAGAATTTTTTGAATATATTTCTATCTTTGGTGGTCATTTTCTTTACTCTCAGTAACCTTTGCTTTAACAAGTAGCAATACTGTAAGGAGATATTAGCTGCTGATCACAGTTGGGAGTTCAATATTTGATTAACTCAGTAAGTACTGTATTAGATATCACTAGAAACAAACCTCAATGCCCTTCTGGAAGCCTGCTGTAAAACCTCGGATGTACTGCTTGATGCAGGGAGTCAGATAGGCATCTGCAGAAGCTAGGATGATAACGAATAAACAAACATTATTCAAGAGAATTTAAAAGGGTAGTAAATTAATTGATTTTGGCGCAGAAGTGCTTAAGAGCCGTCCTCTGTAAATATCGACTATCGTCGTTTGGACGAGAAAAATGAAATCCCTCAAACTTTCTCAGAAGAATGGTCTACATAAGTGATTCACATAAATATAACTTTCAGCTCAGTTCGATTCGTATTTTAGCTGTACTGCGACCATCTTGGTTTTACCGCTCTGAGAGGGCTTTCAGCGGCCATTTTAGGCCACACTTTTAAGAATTTGCCTTACAAAGAAAGCGTTAGAAATCCGAACAAAATCTCATTATTCGAAACAAGCAAATGTTTGTTGTTGTGTTGAGAAGCTTTTTTGGGAATTTGATCGAAATCTGATTTTTTTACAAAATTTTTAATTTCTTCCCTATTGAACTACTCTTCAAGTGCCCAAAAAATGGCCGAGTTTAAAGGAAAATATCACTAAAGATACATTAGTTGGCAGCCTAAAACAGCATCCCGGTTAAGGAGCAATGTCTCGTCTGTAAGAATATGCAATAAAATTTTTGGGCAGTTAAAAAGAGAAAATTATAGAAGAAGAAGTTTTAACTGTACTTTTGTCAACAAACACCGCCTTCCTAATTAGAATAACAACATGAAAATAACGATTTACTAAGAAAGTAATGATAAATTCCACTTACCTCGTGAAATATCGAGAACTGGATATTTCAAAATATATCAATTTATAGTTTCAGTTGGATACAGCCGCATTTTCGATGATTTGTTGTGCGAAATCACTGTAATACACCGCAGCCGTTAAACTGAATTGAATTCTTCAAAGGCCGTCAGGACAACCATCGGCCGAAAAAATTGCCTTCCGCCCCATAAGCTGCCGTGTGCAAGGTGTCAAACATTTCTTTGTTATCCTTAATGACCAAAACTTCTTTCAGCAACCATTTAAATCCTGCTTTGAACTGGAGATTCTCGTCAAGAAATCGGTTATGTTCCGTTGACCTTCCGCCGTGATTAAACAATGAGATTGCGTTACAGAAACGCGCGCACATCCAGACGGGTTGGGGTGGGGGTGGGAAGGAAATGAAAATGGAACAGCTCCTAAATTCAAGTTTACTGTCAAAGCTATTTTATGCATTTCGGGTACTGAATAGGAAAACTGCTGTCCCAGAATAATGTGGAATATGATAAGCCCTTGTGCTTTATTTTTTAGGTTGGGACGTGGGAGGGGGCGGGGGGTGGCAAGTAAAACACTAATTTACAGCATCAGTTGATCGTTGCTCTTTTGTTTAG